>NC_079895.1:28160632-28190305 GCF_024868665.1 Triplophysa rosa | reverse complement strand
CGTGCAGCGCGAGGTGCGCAGTTTTAAAGTCAGACGTGTCTCTCTGTGCATGCGTCTCTTCGTGCAGTGCGAGGTGCGCAGTTTTAAAGTCAGACGTGTCTCTCTGTGCATGCGTCTCTTCGTGCAGTGCGAGGTGCACAGTTTTAAAGTCAGACGTGTCTCTCTGTGCATGCGTCTTTCCGTGCAGCGCGAGGTGCACAGTTTTAAAGTCAGATGTGTCTCTCTGTGCAGCACAAGTTGTGTTTTGCATGCATCTCTTCAAGCTGCGCAGTTGTAAAGATTAAAGGGGAGAGGTGTTTTAAATGACAAAATTAAAGATTATATTAGTAAAACCCAATCTGTGGCGTTTGCACTTTGCAAAGTAAGTCTACGGCAGTCTTTGGCATTACCCTCGGTTTCTGCTTGTACTGCCGTAGAAACCATGACAAAACAGTCTCGCGGACAAATGTGAAAGTATTAGTTTGTAGCGCCTGTTTAGCGGGCTGTGCATCAGTAATAATGGCCCGTGGGGAAACGCGGTGCTCTGTGTGTACTGTAGATAAATAGATTAAACAAATCTTCGAGGCAAATTTATTTTTTTTATTCAAATTACTTAAGTTACTTGAGGAATCGTTCCAGCCCTAGTCAGTAATTCAGTTATTTTGGTGAAAATTTGAATAATTGCATTGCATGCTGATTTAAGGTGCGCTCCTAAAAATTTCAGTCATGGGCTATAGTGCTCCTAGTAAAAAAAGGTAGTCTGGAGCCCTGAAAACTACAGTGTGCTTTGAGTTTCAGATCTAAAAGCTCATGTAGTGGGTGGATTAATCCCCTAGTAATTCACTGCTTTTATAACCCAATATGACAAACGACACACAGTAGATGCACAATAAATCACTGCTTTCCTCAACAACTGCAACAATTCCTCTGCCAAAGAATACAGTTAGCACTGAACTTACTGCACGTTAAGAATAACTGCCAAACAACAGAAATCTGCATTTTACAAGGACTTATCAGACGTCACAGTGAAAGCTTTTCATTCTTCGTAAACACACACAGGTTGCTAATTTAATACCTGGGCTCGCCCTCCTGCTCCTGAGCCTCCTCCTCTTCTTCCTCACTGCCGCTGTATTCATATTCAGTCTCGTCTGCAGTGTCAACACAAACACATCACACACACCAGCGCACACAGTCGCTATGGGAACGTAAAGCCCGAATTGAATCTGGATGGTACCTTTCTCGCCCCGTTTCTTGCGGCAGCGGTCCAGGTGGTCCTTCAGCTGGATTCGCACTTGTCTCTCGTTGGGTTGGTCTCTGATGAACGGATGTTTGAGGAGTTGGTCGGTGGGCGGCCGCTGCGTGTAGTTCTTCACCAGACAACCCTCGATGAAACTGAAGAACTTCTTTGACCTGCGACAGAAGAGCATCATGGTAGAGGAAGTTAAGAGAATGATGTTTCACAGTGCAGTAACACTGGACAGATGAAGATACTGACCATTTCTTTGACTTCAGTCTGGGTGGAGGATTTCTGGGAATGAGGAAGAGTGCTCGCATTGGATGCATGTCACACAATGCTGCAAAACACATAATTAACCCCAATTCATAAAGACAGTTCAAGAACATACTTTCATATTAGTGTTGTCAAAAATCCCAGAACTTCACAAGTCGGTCCCTAAAAAAAGAAAAAAGAAACTTGCCGAAACTTGGAACTTTTAATACACGCAATATGACATGACGAGCGGTTGATCTGCGGCTTTAAATCCACATAAAAGAGGCCAAACAAAGTTTTGTGGTGAATGAAGGAAACATCCAGATTTATTGAAGGACTCAACCACTGCAAACGGTTTGCATTTGCGTTTGAATTATGTCACAATTTTGACACAAACAAATAGAAAACGCATTTGCAAATGCAGTTTGCAATTCCTTTTTAATTTAGTCCGCAAAATCACTCCATATGTGTCAGCGGTTGGGCTGCATTACGAATGTTGAAGCATGGTTTAATTTAAATGTTACATTGAAATAAATATTCCTGTTTGCGTGTTTAATAGTTAGGGTTAATGCTAATCCAGTCAAGTGTCCTTATTAACCATTTAATGCTTAAATACATTTATTTGGGATAAAACATGCTGGGGTTCATTTATTTTACAGTGTTTCCCTTAGGTTTACAGCTTTGGTCTCTATATTCTCTATATTTTGTGGCGGAGGTCCGGACAACACTTTTTATTTAAATAATATTTAATCAATTGAGCCCAGTCGAATATGTATATAAAAAGTTAACATGTAATGTTTTATCAGGCCATTTATTTTATATTCTGATAGCCACAGTATGTATGAAACATAGAAGGCCTGGTAACTGAGAAAATGGGTTGTACTGTCTGGTGCCAAAGCGAAGTCCTAGAGGCCTATTTTAATATTTAAAAAAAATAATTTATCATGAGCCTCAACAGCCTTTCCATGCCATTCATACTAGAACTGATTCTACATATTCTTTCCTATTAAAACATGATTCATTGTGAAATGCTCTTAACATGCTGATTATTTATGCTATTAATATTATTACTATCATTAACCCTAAATGTAGATACTAGACGTTATGTTTTATAATCTGTCACAAACCTATATAGCAAACAGTAAACTGACTGACAGCTAAAAATACTTTATTAGGCTACTGCTGCATCTTTACATTCGACGCGTCTTTGGCGGGAGAAGCAGCGCTCGCGGAGCGGAAAGGGTTCAAATGAAGCACGTTTGGCGCTAAATAAAGATATGAGAGGATATAGCGGCAAAATATAATCAACATACATGTCCCTGAGTGAGCGTGATGTGTACATCTCAGTTATGTAGACGCGCTGCTCAATTTAAACCACAGAAATAGTGATACAGATTTTTTGATGGTTCATTCTGTCTCGCGGTGCGGATGGAACGAAGCCAAGCTGGGTGAAAACCTGTCATTCGGTGGTGACTGAACTGTTGTTGCTTGTCAGGGGCAGGCCGTGCGTCTTCTCTGTACTTGGACTCGAACAGGAGAGCGAATATTCCCATCTTCACCACTACGCAAATATGTGTATCTGCATTTCAGGTGGTTGACGTGCGCGAGCATGTAGAGACAGAAATGACATGCCACCGTGCAAATAAGATAAAAAACAATATTACTTAGTTAGTTTAAAAGAACAAGGTATAGACATGTTCTATAGGAAAGGTGACCTTAAATGACTTCTCTTGTGATCTGGCGCTATATAGAAAATACATTTAACTTGACTTTCGAGGGGCTGGGGGTGCCGTTGGAGGGGCGGGCGCCCCCTAAGGTAATTGTAGGGGAAACACTGTTACACCTATCATTTTCAAGCACATGGATTTTGGATACATCGATGTATGACTAGCAATGTGCATGTGGTTATATAATATCATGTCTGTTCAGTCAGTTTTCTTTTACAGCAGCAGACTCAGGAGGATGTTTATTAGCAAACACACGCACGCACACAAGCTGCTGAAGCTTTACAGCACCAACTGTTTATTACATGTAGACGGGCCTTTTTTTTTACAAATTTAATACATGCAACTGTTTTATAAAAGCATTTAAAGACTAGGAAATATTAAGCCCTTAAAATTAAAAATAAATTAAGCAATAATTATAATTTCAGTTTTTTATTATTTTAATAAAAAAAAGTATAAATATTTTTTGTTTTGTCATTGTGTATGGAGTGTATATTAATGTAAAAAAACTCATTTAAAGCAGCAACACAACAAAATGTGAATAAAATGAAAGGTGTTGAATACAAGGAACTGTATATATACACACGCTATTGCATTATTGTCAAGGTTATTGTTTTTTTCTTTTATGTTTTTCTTTCGCTATTTTTATGTAATAATTATTGCTATACCTATATCTATTGTCTGTACAGCTGCTCAGAAACAAAGCACATTGTAAAGAGCACTATAGAAATGACCTGAAATTGAATTATGTAAAGTACTCACGAGGAGCTCCCTCAGCCATCTCTATAGCCGTGATACCACAGGACCACAAATCACTCTGCAGAGAAACATAACATCATTATAACACCTGGACGTGTCATGTAAATGAGTCATGTGTTAATACTGAAGACTGTAGGCAATATACAGAGCCTCCTGGCTGGAAAATAAACTGAAACAGGGCAGTCTCATTGGTTCTGTCATGTCAGTATTGTACAATGTGACAGTCACTATTGGGGTGGTTTCCTGGACAGAGATTTCATTAAACCAGGACTAGGCCTCTGATAAATTAAGAGATTTAAGTTGTTTTTACAAACATGCCTTACAAAGAACAAAACTGGTGTACATTCTGAGACAACACGACGGCACTGATGCATTTTAACCAGGGCTGCACGACACTTTATCGCGATACCACTAAATCCTATTGTAATCGAGCTGAGTGCGATATGCAATGTGTCGATATTTTTTTAATGCGTAGCTTGTCAGTGAAGCACGGCTCTGGGATCAGTAGAAATGCTGCTCGATCTAAAAGCAGTGCTAGTGAGTCGCTTATAATGTGCATTTGAAAAAGCAACACCCGTCAAACATGATCATTATAAATATACTTTATTATCATAAAAATACCTGATGAGGCTTGAGTAACAGTGATAAAAACATGTCCTTAGGCATTTCCTAGATTCTAGAAGGTGTTATGGTCTTCTTCTGCAGTGCGTATTTGGAGTTTCTGCACGAGAGCGCCCTCTGGCTTTCGGATGCAGCAGCATTTTCTTGTACTTCACTCAAAAGCAGTGCATAAATCACGTGATATTTATCGTCGGTTTATCGCGACAGCCCTAATTTTAACATATGTCAGTACAAGCTGTTTCCAGTTTAGACAGCTAACATTTATTTTAGTCTGGGACTAGCTTTATGCCCTGTCCAGAAAACCGCCCCTAAGTGTTTAAAGGCCAGGACACATCAAACAGAACTAGCGCTGAGGTAACCTGACCATGACGTCTCCTTGCTTTGCCTGTGCACTTGAGTACACCACACAGACTACAGTTGATAATCAACTAGCGATTAGCCTCTGAGAACCAGCAGGTGGCACTCTGCATTTAAACAGGAAAGCTGGAAAAGTTAGAACTGTGAATGTACAAGCAAGCAGCGTTCAGCCATTGTTAACACAAGCCACGCTCATTGCAGAGAGATATGTGTTGTTGTTTTTTCAGTCATGGCTACAAAATTTCAATCGGCACTGGCATTATCAGACATTGGTCTTTTTCTTGTCAAAAAGAGGAGAAACCGCACTACATGGGTGAGGTCGTGGATAATTCTGCATTCGGATTCATCAGTTACGTTTTTCCTTCTGCGCTCATTCTCTAGGCTGAACAGCCAATCTGAGTTCTCTTTCTCTCTGACGCGTCCCTTAGACGATTCAACATGCAGAATCGGCCAAAAAACACGCCACACCAACAAAACTATACCAACCGACGCTTAAAAACCACCTGACATTGCCAGACATCCGATCGTCGGCTCGGTGTGTCAAGGCCTTAAAACTAACAGAAACAGAGAACAATTCCACAGTATTTCAACTTGCCAAAGTTATTCAAATATGTAGTCAGAATGTTATATTCAAAATGCTATTAAACAAGCATGTGCATCATAAGATGAATGTTTGCGATAGTAACTGTAAAAATGATTGTCTGCGAGATGTAACTGATGACTGAAATGATGACAAATACATGAGAAGAAGAAATACCTGTCATTTATCAAAACATATCAACATATCGCTGAAGACAGCTTCATCATTCAAACCTACTGAAGTGTATCAATCCAAAAGAGCACTTCAGTTCAATGTTGCTGCCTCTTGTTTTGGCTCCCTAACACTTCATATTCAACAAGACTACAGACACGACATCATGAATGAACTCTACATGAGAAATCAGGTCTTTTCTTCTGCTTTTACCAACACAACCAAGACCACAGGGGGCCTCCTGTTGACCTCATCATGTCGTCTCCTGTTGATTAGTGTGCGGAGTTTGTATTCAATCTTTGCCATAAACCTACATACTAGGCTACAGATGCACGATAAATCGCCATGACCACTAAATGGTGTTTACATCGAGCTGGCTAGTGCAATTATGAGAAGGCAGCGATTATGTTTCATGCGCAGTTTGTCGGTGAAGCCCGGCTCTGTGATCAGCAGGAAATGCTGCTCGATGTGAAAGCAGAGTGAAGGTCTTTCTAAGGCCTCTGGAGTCTGCAGCCTTTGAATTGGGTTAGGGTTCTTCTTCTGCAGGGCATATTTGGAGTTTCTGCATGAGAGCGCCCTCTAGATTTCAGATGCAGCAACATTTAACTGGTCTTCACTGACAAGCTGCGTAATAAATCGCAGCCAACCGTCAAAACGTGTAAGATTTCTTTTCCTTTTTGGTACCCTACGCACCTGACTAGTGTCTCGCAGGTGTGCTTTAAAACTAAACATCTTTTTCATAGCTGGTGTTTTGGGTTTGTACCCTGTAGTCGTAGGTAGCGTCTGGGTTTTCGTCACAGGCGATGACCTCTGGAGCCATCCAATACGGTGTTCCAATGAAAGTGTTCCTCCGGCCAACGGTTCGATCGAGCTGAGCGCTAACACCAAAGTCAACTGAAGAAGTAAACCAGAGAGCTCAGTTATCACCAGCTACTATACTCACCTACTGCACAATATGATCTGTACAAAACCAGAGATAGACATAACCATTTAAACCAAATGCTATTTAAGTCTGACATGCAACACAATTTCTCACTTTGTAGAAAAACATGACATACTTAAGTATCCACAGTAGGAGAATAGAAAATGTGATTCTCAGATGAATCCCGTCGCGGACACGGACGATTTAAAATCAATTCACAAGTCAAAAATAGATCTTTTGGAACGTTAATAAAATAATAACGTGATGTTATCAGAACAATCGTGGGAGCGATGAGACTGTAGTGTACTACACAGTGAGTTTATAAAAGTATGATATGAATAAAAAGTGCCCATAAATGGCCGTTTAAAAAGTACTCTCACTTGAGAGTACTGAGCTGAGGCTTGGACCAGGAAACAGTATTCCTTACATTACAACTAAACACCATAAACAAAATACATTTGAGGGTGGTGTTTCTCTGCTTGTTCTCTATGCGGTGAGCGGCATGGTGAAGCAGCTGATCTGTCAATAAATGAGCTCTAATAGCCCTACCCATGTCACTGACTGTTTAGGCATAAAAACATGAACATACAGTATCTCACAGAAGTGAGTACACCCCTCACATTTTAGACAATATTTGATTATATCTTTTCAACACTGAAGAAATGACACTTTGCTACAATGTAAAGTAGTGAGTGTACAGCTTGTATAACAGTGTACATTTGCTGTCCCCTCAAAATACCTCAACACGCAGCCATTAATGTCTAAACCGCTAGCAACAAAAGTGAGTACAACCCTAAGTGAAAATGTCCAAATTGGGCCCAATTGGCCATTTTCCCTCCGCGGTGTCATGTGATTCCGTTAGTGTTACAAGGTCTCAGGTGTGAATGGGGAGCAGGTGTGTTTAATTTGGTGTTAACGCTCTCACTCTCTCATACTGGTCACTGGAAGTTCAACATGGCACCTCATGGTAGTGCTGGGCGATATACCGGTTCGTACCGAATACCGGTGTGTATTTTTATTATGATATGAATATTTAATATACCGCATTATCGGTGTATGTTGCATAAACGACGTGTGGAACGCGGCGCGACACTGTTTCAGTGGGGTCCCTTTTCACTGTTGCACTGTGACTGGCCATTCACACAGAATGCGTCTTTCTATGCCGCGGCACTACTTTATCATATTTTTTCTATATAAACATAACACTAAACGGAGGCATTTGGATGTTTGCGTGCGTCTCGCGCATGAGCGGTGACGTTACATATTACTTTCCCGTCGCAATGGGAGCGCGCACCTCGCGGCTGAACAACAGCACAAGTGTAGCAATAGCAAGTTCGCATTACGTTATATTAAATATACTCACGAACAAACATTTTCAAAAAACGATCGTGTTCCCCTCATATCTGCTCAATATAAGCATATAATATGATGTGTTTTTAGTTTGAACTGTTTCTCTATGTGATCGCTTTCCTCTCACATATCTAATTTAAGCCTTTGTTTTATGATTAAAAAATATGATTTCAGGAAACCATGAAGCCACTGTGACTATGTAAAACACAACAGACATCACATGCATGTTTTAATGGTAAATTGTTACTATTTTGTTTCCAACTATTCAACCATTAATTTTTGGGTGGATGCTCCTAACTCTTGAAGTTGGGTCAGCACCAGTGCTTCCAAGGAAAAAAGTTCATTTCGAGCCCTGTTCTATATTTATTTGCTTAAATATTATGTATGCAAGTTACCTTTGCATGCTATTCAGTTGTTAAAGAAGTCTAAACTTTGCAGTTATTATAGGGGATACTGTCACTGTCATCATGACAGTATAAAACGGCATTTTAAGTCAATCAACAGCACTATTTACTCTCTCAATCAGTAGAAAATGTGGTTAAAAAAATACCGCCATGTACCGGGAAACCGGTATAAATCTGGAAAACGCCGTTATTTTAATTTTTGGTCATACTACCCAGCCCTACCTCATGGCAAAGAACTCTTGGAGGATCTGAAAAGAAGAATTGTTGCGCTACATAAAGATGGCCTAGGCTATAAGAAGATTGCCAAGACCCTGAAACTGAGCTGCAGCACGGTGGCCAAGACCATACAGCGGTTTAACAGGACAGGTTCCACTCAGAACAGGCCTCGCCATGGTCGACCAAAGAAGTTGAGCGCACGTGCTCAGCGTCATATCCAGAGGTTGTCTTTAGGAAATAGACGTATGAGTGCTGCCAGCATTGCTGCAGAGTTTGAAGGGATGGGGAGTCAGCCTGTCAGTGCTCAGACGCTGCATCAAATTGGTCTGCATGGCTTTCCTCCCAGAAGGAAGCCTCTTCTAAAGATGATGCACAAGAAACCACGCAAACAGTTTGCTGAAGACAAGCAGAATAAGGACATGGATTACTGGAACCCTGTCCTGTGGTCTGATCAGACAAAGATAAACTTATTTGGTTCAGATGGTGTCAAGCGTGTGTGGCGGCAACCAGGTGAGGAGTACAAAGACAAGTGTGTCTTGCCTACAGTCAAGCATGGTGGTGGGAGTGTCATGGTCTGGGGCTGCATGAGTGCTGCCGGCACTGGGGAGCTACAGTTCATTGAGGGAACCATGAATGCCAACATGTACTGTGACATACTGAAGCAGAGCATGATCCCCTCCCTTCCGAGACTGGGCCGCAGGGCAGTATTCCAACATGATAACCACCCCAAACACACCTCCAAGACGACCACTGCCTTGCTAAAGAAGCTGAGGGTAAAGGGGAAGACCTAAACCCTATTGAGCATCTGTGGGGCATCCTCAAACGGAAGGTGGAGGAGTGCAAGGTCTCTAACATCCAGCAGCTCCGTGATGTCGTCATGGAGGAGTGGAAAAGGACTCCAGTGGCAACAGGTGAAGCTCTGGTGAACTCCATGCCCAAGAGGGTTAAGGCAGTGCTGGAAAATAATGGTGGCCACACAAAATATTGACGCTTTGGGCCCAATTTGGACATTTTCACTTAGGGTTGTACTCACTTATGTTGCCAGCGGTTTAGACATTAATGGCTGCGTGTCGAGTTATTTTGAGGGGACAGCAAATGTACACTGTTATACAAGCTGTACACAATTGTAGCAGTGTCATTTCTTCAGTGTTGTCACATGAAAAGATATAATAAAATATTTACAAAAATGTGAGGGGTGTACTCACTTCTGTGAGATACTGTACTTCTGTAAATGTGCACATCGTTTCTTACCCAGACAGAGGCACTGGGTGCACAGCATTAAACCAGAGACACCCAAACTCGGTCCTGGAGGGCCGATGTCCTGCAGAGTTTAGCGCTAGCCTGCCTCAACACACCTACCTGCAAGTTTCTAGTCTGCCTAGTAGGGTGTTGATTATCTGGTTCGGGTGTGTCTGATTAGGGTCAGAGCTAAACTCTACAGGACACCAGCCCTCCAGCCCTGTTGAAAAAAACAGCATATGCTGTGTTAGGTATGTTTCACCTGCACAAACCAGCATCAAAACATACCAAACCAGCATATGCTGTTTTTTCAACAGGGAGGACCCCTGCATTAGACCAAAAAAAGTAATATGGCCAAACCCACTGCACCTTAACGGAGGTCTTTTTTTGGAGGAAAATTTTTTGGAAGTTACTGCCGGTGAACATGTAGTCATGTTTAATTACTGTATCATAATTGCTTTAATGTTTGAAAACAGAGACAGAAAATATGTTGATGAGAACGGCTTTATCGGGCAGTTGGTCACATTAAAATACAGTATGTGACAATTCAGAGACCGACTCGGAGCGCAAATGCGACGAGATGATGTCACAAATATGCTAATTAGTACATCAAGAATCGATTCTGAATTGAATCATAACTAAGTATCGATATTGAATCAAATCTTGAGGGACCTAAGGATTCCCACCCCTAATGTACAGTACAAGAGTAGGGGTGGGAATCCTTAAAAAAGGGTTCCTAACCAATATATGAAACAATGTAAACTGTGTACAAAACTAAACGCAACAAGAATTACAAGCAGTGCACAAAACAGTCTCATATAATCAAAAATGATGTATGAATGTAAGCCATTGTGTAAAACGCATTTATTACCTAATTTTACTTCTGCGTTTTCAGTCAGCAGAACATTTTGGCCCTTAATGTCTCTGTGGATGACGTGATGAGCGTGCAAGTGGGCCAAACCCTGACAGGAAAACACACAGACACACACACGCAGACCGAAATTAGTTGTTCTCTGTTAGAGCTGATGAATGTTGAACACATTCAATTAGGACACACGTGTGTATTTGTGTATAGTTGTCTTCACATGTGTGTGTTACCCTGAGGATTTCTCGAGAGATGTAGGCGATCCAGTCTTCCTTCAGTGTATTTCCTTTAGTGTTCTTCACCAGGTCTGTTATTGAACCAGCGCCACAAAACTCCATCACCAACTAGATGAACACAACAGCAGATTTCATCTCAGATTTAACTCTTCTATGCTGATTCACTTTAAAATACTGCATTACATTCATGAGTTCTGTGTGTGTGTGTGTGTGTGTGTGTGTGTGTCCGGTGGGGACCTAAACCTGAATACACACCAACACATGGGGACTCGTGTCACGTGGGGACCAAATTGAGGTCCTCATGGGCAAAAAGCTAATAAATTGTACAGAACAATATTTTTTACAAATCTAAAAATGCAAAAAGTGTTTCTATGATCTTTAGGTTTAGGGATAGGGTTAGGGATGGGGATAGAATATACAGTTTGTACAGTATAAAAACATTACGGCTATGGACTGTCCCACGGGGATAGTAACAGACATGCTGTGTGTGTGTGTGTGTGTGTGTGTGTGTGTGTGTGTGTGTGTGTGTGTGTGTGTGTGTGTGTGTGTGTGCGTGACTGACCCACAGCTGGTCATCGTGTCCCGGCGGGCTCTTCTTTATAAAGGCTCCATAATATGTGGCGATGTTCCTGTGATGCGAGTATTTCTTCAGCATGTTAATCTCTAGTTTAATCTCCTCTTCTTCATCCTAGACACACACACACACACACAGATTATTCCTCAGAAAAGTCAAAGTAAAACACAATGTGCGCGCCATGTTCAGAGTCATACACACAAGGACAGTTTCCTAGACAATCGCAGACTAATTTAACTGTTAGAAGTGTCTTGATTGAAAACAATTTACACTGACATATCTTAAAATATATGTCTCAAGATGCACAACATCAATTAGGACTTGTCCTAATATAACTAAGGCCTAGTCCTGGTTTAAGATAATCCCTGTCCAGGAAACCACCCCACAGAGTTCAGGTTCGTATCGGAACAAAGTCAACTATGACTGTCACTACAGAGCATTGTGGTTTTGTTTACAATTAAACCGTTTTATTTTTAATTCCCAATAAAAACAAACTTTAGTTGAACAAAACAGGGCCAATTTCACATAAATCAATTTATATTTATATGACTGATTACTCAGAAACCTGCTAATTATGTACCGTCTAAATATTAACTACTATTAGGGCTGAAATGATTAGTCAACATTATCGATAATGTCAAAACAAATTGAAAGCTTAGAAATCAAACTGTGAAGTGTGTCAATGCCCTGTCTTGTTTTAAACACAGTAGCAGCAGTTTGACTATTGAGGACTATTGAGGAAGAGAGCCGAAATAATGTCCTTGTTTTATTTAGGAGAACTATTAAAACTCAATATTTTAATTAATTGCAAAAACTGAAAAATTGATTAAAGCCTACGGATTCATCTGTGAAATAATCAACGATTAGTGGAATAATCGTTCAAATAATCGTTAGATTATTCGTTTATGAAAGTATTCATTTGTTGCAGCCCTAACTATTATTTATACATTTTCAGTTTAACTAACCTATGCTTTTAAACTTCAATGAATGATTAACAATAGATGTCAACATGATATTAAAGGGATTGTCCACAGTAGAATGTCAATTCTGCCTTGAATCACTGTGAAATCCTACAGTAACCCTTGGTCCTCCATTCATCTTCAGAACACAAATTAAGATCGTTTTGAAGAGGTCCGGGAGCTTTCTGACTCCACCCATACGACAGCAACATAACTGACATGCAAAGTGCAAAATCTCAGCCATTTTGCTGTCTATGGACAGGAGTTATCGTTTGACTTTTTATGGCTGAGTATCCTTTTAAGGTATACTGAAGATAATATGTTTGTACATTAAGTATACGTTAAAAATGAATATATGTGTAAGGTTTGGATTTATGTACTGTATAAACGTGAAGTCGGGTAAAGCTCTGTATATTACAGATGGATCTATAGGACAGATTATAAATGCAACCGTTGCTGACCTGATCATACAGTAGATTTTGAGTCTGTTGCTATATATTTTCCATTAGACGCGCACTTTAACTGCTGCATCTCTTTCTGTTGTTTTTTTGTCAAATGTGCATTTTGTGACTAGTTTTTGAGACAGCGCAAGCATTTTTTACAAGTACTCGCGCATGTGCGAGCTGCAAATGGGGATTTTTTGCTGTTATTTCTTGCTGAAAAACGAGTGTAGGCCTATGTGCGTGAGAGGGCGATTAGTCAACTGTGCGGGCCGCGCCTCACTGATGTTTCTCGCTGTCGTCGTGTCTGTCACAGCTCAGTATAAAATGGCAAAGCGAACCATTGACGCCTTTTCTCCAGCATTTCCGCTATATTCATTTTGCGGTAGTACGGCTACAGCTTCTAAGTGACGCAGGGTTTGCCATTCATTCATCATTTGTCCAGCAAAGTTGCTAAATTAGCAGCTCTTTCACCAGATTTAGAGAATTTTCTGACCAATTTAGCGACTTTTTTTCAGAGGAAGTGCATAACAACAAGCCTAGCGTCTTTTTGTATTTCACTTTCATTCAGTGGGAAACTCGTCAATACTTCACCGCAAGCACAAGGTCTCGCTTTCCCGGCTCAGGGATTGTGCAGGGATCTCTATGCAGTGAGCGGCAGGGAGAAGCAGCGCATTCAGTTCGGCCGACACGTGAATAAAAGAGTACAAAAACCTGTTATCAACTGTACACAGTAAAATAAGCACATGGTGATCCTGACAGACGCTGTGCACTGTATGAAAAAATATAGAAAGAATGATGCTTTGTGCACCCAATTGTGTTTATTAGGACATGTGATCAGTGTATCCGTATAATCGCTCTTAAAGGGGCAGCAGCATAAAAAAAGATCTGTGCTCATAATGTTCATCAAACAACAAAGGACGGGCCCAAAACACTCACTCATATTAAAGGAATTGTGTTTTCCTTACATGAGTTAGGGTTAAGATAAAGTAGCATACAATAATTCCGTTGTTAAAGATGTGCTTTAAATGAATTTTACACAAAGATTGCTTATGTATAAGAAATAAAATCAATCATCATTCTATCATAAACAATTAGTTTAAGTGTTTCTTTTTTCTAACCTCACCGCACGCCTCTGGCGCTACCCAATTGAGGGTTATGGTCTAGAGCCCTGGGCATCTTTCCAAGGTGATTACGTATTACGGCAAGTCATGAACGCACAACACGGTTGGGTGCAAGCCGTGTATTTGTGGTTAAAAAGTATAAAAAGTAGAATTTTTCTTGGAAAATACTTAAACTTACTTCAGTCACATCCATGACTTTAATGGCCGCCAGCTGTCCGGTTTTCACATGTCGACCCTGAAACAGAAAACATCAGTAGAGATGAAACCAGGGCTTTTCCTGCATAAACAAAATTATGTCAGTCAGCTGTCATCACGGAAAACACCAACGACTGGATGGACGAACAACTCAGTGGGTTAGTCTTTTATAACTGCAGTTACAGCATTATGTCACTATGGTGGCGCTGTTTGGTTAACTGCACCGTGAGGCGCTGGCAAAACTTTGCAATTTTCACTAAATGTATTCCTAAGAGCTATTACCTTAGCTTTATTTTGTGGTTTTGCAGGTAAATATTGTTTACTTTGCATCAAGTATGTTAATTTTCTTTTAAAAAGGTTCGAAAATTAAACACGTTATCATATTAATTAGGGCTGGGTTTTGAGACCATTTTGGCACTTCGATTCTTATTTATATGGTTTCAATTCGATTCAATATCGATTAGTTATCAATTCAATTCAATTCAATTTTATTTATATAGCGCTTTTCACAATGTGCATTGTTCCAAAGCAGCTTTACAGGAGCAAATAAGAAAAACACAGAAAGGTAAAACACAGCGCAGTGCATGGTGTTTATAGACCAAGCAAGATCATTATAATAAATAATATCTAGGGATGTAACGATTCACCGTGAGCCGGTTGAAAATCGGTTATAATGAGTGACGATTCAAATCGGTTGAGGATTGAACTGAATCGCAATACATTTTTTGAACAGCAGGGGCCGCTATTTTCACTGAAAACCTAAACGTGGATGCTGATATTTCTTAAATGCAAAAAAATCCAAGAAAAGCACAGACAGTATTAGTTTGTTTATATTAAAGAGACTTTTTCTATTATTAATTTGTTATAAAATTGCAGTTTAGTTTTGTTATTTGAAATAAAACATTATTTTATTATACAAAGAAACGTGAAGCATTTAAGAAATAATGCAAGGGAAGTTGTTCATTTCTAAATTGTTTCAACTCATTTTTTAAAAATAAATCGTGAGTAAATCGTGAATAAATCGCATCGTGAGATCAGAATCGTGACTCGCATCGCATCGTGAGCTGAGTGAATCGTTACATCCCTAACCATATCTAATAAATAAGTAATAAATAAATAAATGCAGTCTCCCGGTGAGCAAGCCAACACTGCACTGCTGTGGCGAGGAACCCAAACTCCAATGATGAATAAATGGAGAAAAAACAACCTCGGGAGAAACCAGGCTCAGCCGGGAGGGCCAGATCTCCTCTGACGTGTCATAGCTGCACTCAGTGACCCCGACCAAAGCCACCGAGCAACGTCCACGAAGAACAGGGAGAGCCCACGAGCCGCGACCCAGTTATCAGTATTTAATTTAAAATATTAGTTTTGCAGATATGGAATCCATACTTAAATATACAGGCTGGTAACTCAAACCACCTTGCTCAGCTAAATTAATGAAATACACATTCACGTTAATAGCACAATTATGCTTGAAATTTGTTTTTACTTTTTCTTTCAGTAACCAAACATTACTGTAAAAAATAAAAAATTGTAAATGTGCAACAGTGAAATCATGAACAACTTAAAACATGTTTAAGAGATAAAACAGATTTCAAAATTCAACTTGACTAATGGCGCCATCCTCTGGACGAAAGGCGAAATACAGATAATATTCTCTGAGGCACATGGATTAAGAATCATTGTTTCTTTAAATTGAAGATCGGTTAAAATCGAAGAATCTATATTTCTTCATGTTTTCAGCTGTGCAGTCACTGTTTGGCTCAGAGATTACACTTGACACGCGAGAGGAACCCAGTCAGAAAAACGAGCTGACAGAAGAAGGAAGCATAGGCCGTTTCTCAATATGCATTCTTCAGCGGTCTTGTGTCCTCGTGTTCTCGCTCTACATCATCAATAACCGTCCAGTTCCAATACTCAAGAACACAAGAACAGAGAACGCCTGAAAGTACCCAGGTGTGTTCTCGATATCAAGGATACATCATATGCAGCCTTGCGCACCTACGGAAACCGCTTGAAGACCCATAAGTCACTTCGGCACGTCCGTCCAAGTTCGTTCTTCCGAGGTTGCCTCGCGAGACCGGTCTACACGAGAACACAAGTCCGTTCTTTGCGTTCTTGGAATTAAGAAACGGACATAATTTTAAAAGATTAAAAAAATCTTTTACTAAGGCTCCAGCTTTACAGCTTGTTAGTTCTAGTTAGGGACGGGTACCTGAACCTGGTATTAAACGGGCCCAGGGGCAAAATTATGAAAGACCGGAGCATCTATAAGCTCCGCCCTTATCGGTTCTGCTTTCGGTACTCGGGGATAAAAATCGTACACACACACGAACAGCCGCACAGAAGAAAGATGCTCTTAATTCGCGACGATGTCGGAGAGAACTAAAAGTTCAAGTGTGGTTACACTTCACCAAAGTTGATGCCGACTTTGACAATGCTCGTGGCCACAAGTGCAACAAAACCTTTGCTTGTAAGGGTGGAAACACAAGTTATCTGTCAAAGCACCTGTCTAAAGTGCATCATGTACAGACAGAGAGATGCACTGGTTTTGACTGCTTGGCCCAATCTAGATCATCTCTTGATGCCCCATCTACGTCAGGTATGTATGCTGAATGCTAACAGATGTTACTTGAACTCTGACATTCTTTATATATGCTAATGCCATTCACCCGATTTAAAACAACTGTAAATTCAATCTAACTAGTAAACTATGCTAATTCCACATGGGAGAAAGGAAATTACACATTTAATCCATTTTCTATTATTTAACTACTTAAAAAAAGAAATCAGCCTATGTGTAATCATTTATTATTACAACTGAAATAACTCACAATTACACAATTAAACATTCACAATTACATAACTATTTAGAGTAAAATTCAATTACCCTTATAAAGATTTTGAAGTGTTTTTTAAAGGAGAGGTTCTTTGAATGGTTTTACTAGATGTGAAATAAGTCTCTGCTGTCCCTAGAGTGTGTATGTGAAGTTTTAGCTCAAAATACCCAGCGGATCATTTATTATAGAATGTTGAAGTTGCCTGTTTTTGAGTGTGTGCAAAAACGCACCGATTTTGCTTGTATCTCTTTAAATGTTAATGAGCTTTTCATCCCAGTCACTCTCCAGATGAGGGCGGAGTTTCAGGAACTCGTGCGGATGCGTACCGGCCAAAACAAAACATTAAAATGTCAGTAATTGTTAGTGGTGTTCAGCCCTATATGTACGAACCGGAGTCTGACACTGATGGAGAGACACAAGAAGTGACAACCTTAAGAACTGAACAGGACGTTTCCGAATGGTTAGTTGTAATTTTGCAGTTATTGTGAAATTAACATTCTTCAAGTGCTCGATAAGCATTAGCATGGTCCGTCATGATAATGTATAAATCGCTGTGCAGGTGCTCGTGTGGGAATTGCAGTAAAATGACTACAGAGCCAGAGAATAAATGCTGCATGGAGGTCGAGCAGGTATAGTTTAGCGTTACTACAGTTATACTACGCGTTCAACGTTGTTCTATCATGTACTGTCACACTTACTTTACATATTGTTTAAGATGAGCCCGACAGCATGTGAGGGCACCGTCAGTAAATACAGTTAGACGCTGTACTTCTATTGTTAGCAACATTACCAATATAGCGCCATAACAAGCACATTAAAAATGGCAATTTTGAAAGACTAATCAGCAACAATATGAGGTGTGATACTTACTTATGTTAATAAGTAAACGTTACTTATTCTTCTGGATATGAGGACTGGGCACGAAGTGTTGGTATTGCTCCCAGTTTCAGTAGCAACCTCGTTGAAAGTCCAGCGTTGTACTGGCCCTCATTAGTGAAACAGTCCGGCGTGAAATGATCAGAACATGAAATACTTTACCGATTCTCAGCGGGACATTGCCTTCATAAATAAAATTTAACCATGCTGTTCTCTGTAACTCAGCTTGCGGGAGTCTATGGAGACAGTTATGCTGGTCGGTACATCCTAATACAGGACAACTGTAGTGCCTCCATGGCGAGGACATTGTGAAGCTATATGTCGAAGCTAAAAATGCAAAAAGTGTTCTATGATCTTTAGGTTTAGGGGTTGGGTTAGGGGATAAAATATACAGTTTGTACAGTATACAACTCATTACGCCTATGGACTGTCCCCACGGAGATAATAAACGAGACATGTGTGTGTGTGTGTGTGTGTGCGTGCGTGCGTGCGTGCGTGCGCGCTCATCGGGTCAGAACTCAATACAGAGAGCAGAGGAGAACTGTAAAGGCACGACCATGTAGAAACAGAAATGACACGCCGCCATGTAAATAAGATTAATAACAAAATGCTATTCAGTTTGTTTAGTACGAGAACAAGGTATAGACATGTTATATAGGAAAGGTAACCTTAAATTACTTCTCTTGTGATCTAACGCTACTAGGGCTGCAACAACTAATCGATAAAATCGATAATAAACGATAATGAAATTCATTGTCAACGAAAGCGCGTCTCTCCGTGCTGCGCGAGGTGCGCAGTTTTAAAGTCACACTTGTCACTCCGTGCAGCGCGAGATGCGCAGTTTAAAAGTCACACGTGTCTCTCCGTGCTGCGCGAGATGCGCAGTTTAAAAGTCACACGTGTCTCTCCGTGCATGTGTCTCTCCGTGCAGCGTGAGATGCGCAGTTTTAAAGTCACACTTGTCTCTCCGTGCAGCGCGAGATGCGCAGTTTAAAAGTCACACGTGTCTCTCCGTGCATGTGTCTCTCCGTGCAGCGCGAGATGCGCAGTTTAAAAGTCACACGTGTCTCTCCGTGCTGCGCAGTTTAAAAGTCACACGTGTCTCTCCGTGCATGTGTCTCTCCGTGCAGCGCGAGGTGCGCAGTTTTAAAGTCAGACGTGTTCTGCATGCATCTCTTCAAGCTGCGCAGTTTTAAAGTTTAAAAGGGAGAGGTGTTTTAAATGACAAAAATTAAAGATTATATTAGTAAAACCCAATTTGTGGCGTTTGCACTTTGCAAAGTACATAACAGGCTAAATACCCTGATTTGGTGGTTTATTTAGTTCAGAGGTGGGTAACGAAGTACATTTACTTGAGTACTGTACTTAAGTACACTTTTTGAGTATTTGTACTTAAGTATTACTTTTTCTGTTTACTTTTTACTGTACTTCACTACATTTGAATGACAAATATCTCACTTTTCATGGCACAAAAAAATGATTTCCTTGGCCGACCCTCCCCTCGCTCCCACGTTTGGGAGAGACTATTGTCAGTTGCTTCTAATATGACACACCTGAATCAACTCACCAGGTGTATTAATTATGGAGACATTCACAACATTTTGGGAGAAGGCTAATGAGTTCAGTTGTGTATACTTTTCCCATATCTGATTTACTTATCATAAGCAAAAGATGTAATTACATTTTATCCGATTAATCGAAAAAATAATCGCCCAACTAATCGATTATCAAAATAATTGAAGCTATATGTCATTGAATCGCTAGTTCGAATCTAGTTTGATGGACTCAATGCAGCCGGAAAACAAGTTTCACTCGCAAAATAGACTTAAACTAAGTAAAATAGCAGTTCACCATTTCAATAAGCTATCACTTATTTATCAGCATGAGAAATGACCAGGTACTAGTTGTTGTGAGTGTGTGAACACACTAAAATGCGTGTCTCACGGTGAATGCGTGAGACTTGAGAGCCCTGTAACAGGAATAGAGTTTAGCGGACTGTGCGTCAGTAATAACTAGGAGTGTAACGGTTCTCGGTAAATAATTGAACCGCACGGTTCTCCACCAACGGTTCGGCACAAGGTCCAACACGCTTGGACCGCGGCTCATCTTAAATCTGACGACGCATTTATAATATGGTTCGTTAAAAATTATAATGCATAAAACAGACTGACAAAGTTCAGCTAATGTATGTTTGTCGATGGATACACATTTAATACCTACAACAAATCAAATAACGTAGACAAATTTCAATAGGATTGACGTATGCTGTAATATGACCAGTCATTTATGCTGTCATCACCCGGGTGTTGTGAGCGCGCGAGTGCAGGTGAGACCTAAACAGCACATTTTGCTATTTAAACTAAACTCATTCAAGCCTTGTCAATTTAAACATTTAAGTGCAAGATGACGTACAAGAAAACTCGCTTGCGCGCTGTGAGAAGATCCGAAGCGCGCATAAGGAAAGTCTCAGTTGTCTTTGAAGCGCTTAAACGGACAAATTCACACACGAAGTAGGTAAACATGCCCCTCTTGTCGAGTATCTTAACAAATATAGTAGGTTATGTCTTAAGTGAACGGACAAAACGGACGAAAAACAACGCATGTGTACAGTATCAGTGTACTGGATCCATTTAATTCCTCTTAAAGCGACAGCAGCATATTCCTGCTGTCTGTTAAAAGTCAAGGAAATCACTCACTGCTTGTGACTCAATAGCTTCTGTAACTTCAATTAAGATTCGTCTTTATTTAATTTGTACATATGCACTGTTATGTTTTATTTGATTACTTTAATACATTTCTACCTTAAAATAAGATAATGTATATATACCTTTTATTTTCTGCTTTGCTCTGTTGTTTTATTGGTGCTGTTACTTGTAGCTTGATTATTTGTTCTTATTTTTATTTGTCAGTAGTCCCTTTTCCCTGAACATAGCACAAATCGAACCGAACCGAAACCGTGACCCTAAAACCATGACACAGACCGAACCGTGAGTAATTTGAACCGTTACACCCCTAGTAATAACGGTCTGTGGGGAAACGCAGTGCTCCGTGTGAACTGTAGTTAAATGGATAACTACACAAAAATTGCCTCGATTTTTTGTATTCGAATTACTCGAGTTACTCGAGGAATTGTTTCAGCCCTATGTGTGTTCACCACTTGCTGTGCGTGTGTTCACTACTCTCTGGATGGGTTAAAAGCAGAGGTCACATTTTGGGTATGGGTCACCATATCTGACTAATAGGTCACTTTCATTCATTCATTTAAGTATTTAAAATGTAGGGTTAAATCTTCTCTTCTAAATCTACTGGGATGTTTTATAGACTAGTCAGTTACAAAACCTTCATTTAAATGACTGTAAGACTGGTCATAGTCCAAAGGTGTGCTGCATCTAATCTAAAAAACCCACACTGTATGTTTGTTTACAGTCACTCAAGGCTGTGTGTAACAGTGGTTTTACTATGGTAAAATGGGATTTAGCCTGGAGCTGAAGAACAGCTTTTATCAGTGACACAACGTCATTTTTATGTAAAGATCGGAGGGTAACCTACAACCTGAACACACATCCAAAATGAATTCAAATGAAATAAATTGTTATGAAATATGCTCTCCTTCATCCCTGAGATGAATATAAAAGGCATTGCTGTAATGAAACCATAAAGTATAAAAGTACTGTTGTGATGCTGAAATTCATTTTTACTTCATATTTTAAAATGAACACCAGCTTACTAAATACAGCACGGTGTACTTACTTTAATACACCGCACAACAGTATGCAGGGCTCCAGACTGCGACTAGATGGTGGCATTTTGCAACCAGTTTTTGAGACAGCGCGGGCATTTTTTACAAGTACTCGTGCGACCTGCCAATTTGGATTTTTTTTCTAGTTGTTATATCTCATGAAAGATCTAGTAGATTGGGAGCCCACCAATGTAGGCCTATACAGGACTCAACAGTAAAGGATTTTTCTACTGGCCCGGTCGGGCAAGTGATTCCAATTTTCACTGGCCCTGAAAAATTTTCACTGGCCCCACCACAAAAACGTATTCAATAATATCTAGTTATTTGTTTGTTGTTTTTTACCTGTAATCTTAATTAATAAGGATATGACACCATAAAACTATTAGCCTATAACTCAATTTCAATTATACATCAGTTCTCTCTGGTTCTTGAATCTGACTGGCTAATAGCCGTGAGATATTCCACCAGGATCATCACGGGAACTGACCGTTGAACCGCTTCACTGACTGTTTGTATCACTCCGCCACTAAACTAACTGGGACTATGCTGTCCTCGCAACTGCGTTACTCTGAAGAAGTTAGATTGCTAGCAAACAAACACACGAAGCAGTTTATCCTTTCCAGAATGTTTATTTCTGTGATGCTTTCTCTTTTTTTGTAAAACTGGCATACAATAAACAAGATATGAAATTACTAACTTCACATTAATTTGTTTGGTGTAGCCGACATATAAACGCGTGCACTGCGATCTGCACATGGGTGTACATGTGATGCGATGGGACTTTCTTTCATTATCATTATATCGATCACAGTTTAACTTCCAAGAATCAATGTTATGTTAACACATAATATGAACGCTTACAGATAGTAAATAAACTTACAGGCATATCTTTCTCCAAGGCAAAGATTGTTCGCGTTGTGAAACGAAACTAGGCTACTGCTGTCTCTAAATCTCAGTGTTGAGATCTAAATCTCAACACTGCGCAAACGTCAATACTGGAAATGGCCACTAGGTGGCGTACATACACAATGATAATTGGAACACACTTAAGTGAAACTAAACGTTGTCAGTGTTGGCGGTGTCTCTAGCAATTTATTCACAGCGCTCTGCACTCATTGTTTAAAAAGATTACAGCGAGGGTCTCGATCAAGATCATAGAAATTGGATTAACACATTCTCGGTGAGTTTACATTTAAAAGTCTCTCTCAGCACAGCGCAAATTTAAAAGAAGTGATTGTTTGGACTTAGTAGCGGAGGTTTAACTGTTATGCTGGGCTTGGATTCGTGGCGTTAGAAAGTAGTTCCCCATTTCCTTTAAAGGTCTAATCAGACGAGCACTTTCAACAAGTTGGTATGATTTATTAGGGTCTTCATGAAATGTCTGGAACATATTTTGCGGTTTAAGATAGTCCTTGTTCGGGAAACCGCCCCTATGTGCGTTAATATGTTTAGCTGCGGCAAGCTGTTTGCTTTGCTAATGAACATGGGCGAACACTGGGGTTAGTTTCATTTTAAACGTCTCACATCATTCGTGCTTAGGCTGAAAAATCTGTCACAGCATACTAGTTATGCTCTCACGTTGTGTGTGTAACGTTATAACTTGTCAATGACAAGCGCTAAAATCCATGTAATTCCGCTGAGATCTGCAGTGGATTCTGTGGATTTTAGGTAAGCATACACGCACAACGTAAGCGCATTAGCTGTTTGCTGTGACTTATTTTTTAGTCTCCGGACGAATGATTTGAGACGTTTAAGACGAAACCAACTGCAGAGGAATTCAGGAAACATAATTTAGCAAACCATTGACACTGCACGTGTGTTGTGTTGACACGTCGGACAGAAGGGGGTGGGGTTCGCTGTAACTCATTATCAGTTAAAGAGACATGCACCAAATGGGTTGCTGTGAGCGACTAGGCCTTAGTTAAATTAGGATATTTGAGTTGTGTTAAAAAACATACTTTACAAAAAAACATTACTGGTGTGCATCTTGAGACAAAATAATCCCACTGATATATTTGAAGATATGCCAGTGTAAATTGTTTTCGTTTAAGACGCCTCTAACATTTCAGTTAGTCTGGGACTAGGCTTAAGCCCTGTGGAAACCGCCCCATAATGTATTAACATTCATACAGCTAAACTCCAAGTGCCCATCTGCACTTATATACAGTAAGTTTAACACTGGCTTTGAATGTTCTATTTAGCCCATGACTGACTTAGCTCCCTTCGCTATCATATGCTAACGTTATCCTCCTATATACACGGTACATTTACGTCAATTCAGACTGTTGATAAATATTACTTATATCGGCAGTTTTGTCTCGTTCAGTTGGTCTCGATCCCTCTTGAGGAACAACTTTGAAGCTAATCCTGCTTGTACTGTCCCAGGTTGAAAAAGCACTCTGGTTTGAAGTGATTCGTGCAAACAAGCAGGTTTTTACTTATGGTTTCTGATGGATTTCCACTAAAAATAAAATAAATCCACTCGTCTCTTCCTAGGGTTGGACTGTGCAGCGACTACATTGCATGTTGTCCACGAACTTTAGCCATGGCGTCACGTACACCGCTGTCGCTTGTGAAAACAACAATGGCGGAGCGCGGTGGGTGGAACTGTGTAGATTAAGGGGTGGTAACATTATAATAAAATCCGCTTCGGACACACAATCGGAGCAAAATCTGAACGGCTCGATTTCTCACATGCTTGCGGGGTAAGGCACACCAAAACAAACTTACTGGGTTCTTATTTTTCACGTTTTCTGGATTGCTAGATGCACCGGGGACTCGCACTTAAACACAAAAAAGTGGGGTTTTCATCTGATGTCTCCTTTAAAACCGGAGGGGTTTAAAGACACTCCGACGTTGTTTCTGGTTTATCTACACACTTGTGCTGTCGAACTGATGTGTAAATGCAATATCGCTCTCGTAGTCGTGTATGTAGTGTTGCGGCCTCGTGCCTCTAGCCTAATCACAGCCATGAAGATATTGCATTAATCTTGTTGAAGACAACTAATCAGTAAGTAATCAAATAAGATAAAGTAATCAAAGTATGTGCAATAGCACAGATAAATGTAATAAAGCAAACATACAAATAATCAGTGCATTTCAGGTGTTTTAGGTTGGTCTAATAATTATCAGGTACAGAAATTAAATAATGTAAATACTTTAGTCTTCACTGTATTAAATATAATATTGATTTAACCTTACTAAAGTTATAATATAATCAGTGAAGAGCAGTGAGTGTTGTTTGATGAAGAAAACTGAGATGTTTATTATGCTGCTGCCCCTTTAAGAGATGCACAGATCTTATATAATGAAACACACGCGTTTTGTTTCCACATAAGTCTTGTTCCCGTAAGACATAATTGATTCATTTTTACAAGTATACTTGGTACTATTGGCATTTTGGCATCATTTTGTGTCGATATGTCAGATTAAGAGTAAGAAGACGTGAAAGAGAACTCAATTCAGTATTTTGTGCGTTGTCTGATGCGACATTCCGGCTGCGCGCGCATTTCAAACAGCAAGTGAGAACCGAATCCAGTCCTCTTTTGCATCTTCTTGGAAATATTTAAATAGGCTTAAATTAAGTCTTAAAAATGTACAAATTATAAATTTCCCATGACGATGCAGCACTGGCCCGACCGGGAAAGTGACGGTTCTCTCTACTGGCACGAGGATCTCCTACGCTGGCCCCGTATGGGATCAGAATTGTTGCAATATTCTGAATAAATAAACTATGATCCGCAAATAAATATAGAGAGTTTCACAAACATTTTTTAAATCCACATATGCTCAAAAAGCGAACCATAAATATATGTTAGACGTTCCACAAAAAGAAATGGAATTCACAAATAAATACAATGAGATTTGCAAATAAAAAATATTTACAAATTTATTTTAATGGCATTTATTTGTAGATCGCTTTCTGCACATATGTGGATCGCTTTCTGCACATTTGTGGATCGCTTTCTGTGCATTTGTGGATCGCTTTCTGCACATTTGTGGATCGCTTTCTGTGCATTTGTGAATCGCTGCACGCATTTGTGGATCAGTGCACGCATTTGTGGATGGCTCTCTGTGCATTTGTGGATCAGTGCATGCATTTGTGGATGGCTCTCTGTGCATTTGTGGATCACTGCACGCATTTGTGGATGGCTCTCTGTGCATTTGTGGATTTTGAAACATTTCTAACGTCAAGACGTGCACACGATCCACAAATAGGTGGACTCCGCCCACTATCTACGCAAACCAATCGGGTAACTTCCGCTTTCGTTGTCCAATAGGGCACATTCTAACTTCAGCCAATCACGTTTTGCTCTGCACTAAGATTCAGGGAGCTAACATGGCGGCTAAAATGCGTGATATACTAAGAAATGCGTATGGCCTCTTCTTTATACTACTCAGTAATGATTGTTTGTGTTTCTATGCATTGTCCATATGTTAGTAACAAACGACTGAAACGTTTATGACTTGATAACAGCATGCACGGACTGGGGTGGACAATACCGGTGACTGGGGACTGATTTGGTCTGCTGCAAGCCAGCCGTTTTATTGTCTTTATGTATCAAAGTGATAAATTCTGACTTTGGCATTCAATGAAATATAATCTGTTTCCCTGATACTGCATGGGTAAGCAGCTAGTTCGCGCCGGACACTCAGCGCGTGCCTCCTTTCAATGTGTGCAACGTTTGCATTGCAATGAGCTGCAGCTGTCGGTGTACTACCAGTATATGATGTCAGAATTAACGTGGAGGAAATCATCAGCACTGTGAATTTCTATGTCATTCATAATTCAAAATAAAACAATTTATTCAGTCATCTCTGTTTATCCCATTCCTGAATGATCTCTGCTGTGGTTTAACTGTTTTGTATACTGTCTACTCTTGCCACAACAAAGGATGTCGATCCTTTGACTATGATCTTGTGCACACAATATATTCTCAAATTCACACAGCAACCCCAAAAGTAAACGATGTAGGCCTAGTAAAATTTGTGTTTCCGAACCTTACCATAGTAAATATTGGTATACAACTGCAGATAATCAATTTACTGTAGTTAATAAAAAGGGTTGTGGCAGTGCTCTTAGTATAGCGTGTTATACGATATACGTCTCCATTTTTCCTTGTGCTAAATAAATCAATATTGTTGGGTTATAATTATGTATATATTGCTGCCTTTTAAATGACACATAGGACAGCTTTAAAATACTGTTTATTTCATTTATTTATTGGCAAATAAAAAATCAACGGGGGAAATAAGAACGCAAGGGAGGCAACACAACTTTTCTCTTCGATGAAAAAAGTATGAAGCAAAATATAAAATTGCCAGATAAAAATGAATTGAAGCTAAATGTACAAATTAATTAGGGCTGTGCAATTAATCGAAAATTAATTGTAATCGTCAATTTTGGCCTTCAACAATTACAAAAACAAAATAATCGAGGTAAAACGATTATTGTGCCACATTCCATTTTGCAAGGATCCTCTCTTTTCTTGTGGAATAAATCCACAGCGCACCCCCTTCCTTACAGTGGTTCAGCTGTGCTATTTCTTTACATTTATTTTTCAGTTGAATTCACAGTTTAAAAGCAAAGTTATTTATTTTCTATGTTGTTTTAAAAGTTAATGAGTAATCGTGTTGAGTAATCGGGATCTCAATATTGGCCAAAATAATCACGATTATGTTTTTTGTCATAATCGAGCAGCCCTAAATTAATGGGTTCTCCATACAAATGCACAAATGGCACTGGATATTACATGGCATGTCAGTAAAGCCCTTTTTATACAGAGATCCCGGAAAATATGCAAAAGATGTGTCCCGGGATGACGGGATCGGTTGATTTTGGTTCACACATTTTGCTGGAACCTGTGCGTGCGTTCACACACATCCTAAAGACATGTGACATGTAATGTACTGTAATGTAGTCGGGAATGTAGCGCTGCCACGGTGAAGGAATTTTCCTTGCGGTGATATTGGCAATTTTGTAGTTCAATAGGGCTGGGCGATATGGCAAAAAAGTAAACTCGATAGTTTTTTTCTATATTGATCGATAACGATATTTATTTCGATATATATTTAATTAAAAAACTGTATTTAAAAGAATCTATTTTAAATACAGTTTATTAACAAAAGTTAACCTTTAACCAGTTAAAATTCAATTAAATTAATGCACTGTTGCAACACAGAGGATATTAGGCCATAAACAACATGTACCAGTTCATTCAGTCTCATTTTGACTCAATTGACTCGTTAAGTAAAGGGAGTGTTCATTCAGTACATTCAACCAATGAAAGGGCTCCGTTACTGTGTACATTCGAACGCTATTGGCTCAGCACCTGCGCACATACATAACGCTGCAATAATGTCTTGCTCGAGTAGTGGGATTCATTCAATGTATTCAGTGAACCTTAAAGACATCTCACATAAACTGTAGTACATTTCTTTAATCATGCAAGCATCTTACATACAAGGTTCAATATTTTAATGTGCACACAAACTCACTTCATTACATCTCTGATCTGTACAGGGCAGCGCTGGTTTGTTTCATAGCACCAGCTCATGTTAGCAGATATGTTAACGATGGATATAAAAACGTTTGTGCTTGAGTTTCGAAGTAACTCGCTTGCAATTGCCCTCAAGTTTGTTTTGTTTAACCGGCGATTGCGAAAAAAAAATAAGACACTTGATAAACCGCGTGATGACAACTCGAGGTTAGTTTCACCTTTGTTTCCGCTTCCAGTAATGTTTTCCTCCTCATGTTGAGTTTTCTTTGCCAAGTGCAGTATGAAATGGACTTTGTACATTGACGCGCATGTAAAGCTGCACGCTGACTGACTGTTGTTGCGTTTATTTCTGCGTTCTGTTAGACTGTAAGATTAATCCATATCGAGTCAAAATGCCAATAGCTTATCATCGTTTTTGAAATACATTCTATCGCGATTCGATATGATATCGTTTATCGGCACAGCCCTAGTTCAATAGCGCGCGTTTGCCTATAATTATAACCGCAGTTCCTTCTATATTGTTACGGTGGCCAACCCGAAGTAGGCCTAAAAAAGCCTACCCTAAATGGGGTTATTATATAGCATACATTGTTGGTTTTTAAATGATAAAGATATCAATTTAAAACAAAATAACTACTTTTTATGTAGCCTATTTAGGCTATTGGTAAATGCAGAACACTGAAGAATGAGACGCAAGAACCAAGGCATAGCCCAACCAGCTGAAGTTAAATATAAGAAAAATATGAATATATGAAAACAAAAGCAAATTGTTTGGGCTTGTTGGTGCAAATTTACAGAACCTCAATAAAAATTATAACAGAACGATGCGCAGTTTTAATAATAAAAAATTGTCAGTAGCCTGTTTCTATCTTTAACTGCAATACAAAAGGCAATTATTTTGTTTTGCATGTTTTTGTTTAGAAAAAACAAGCATGCTCAGGTAGGGTCAAATCAGTCTGTTAATAAAAAATCGCTCCTCCACGTCATGTACATCAAGAGACGACAAGACTTGTTTTAAAGGTTGCTAAGCGATCAAGTTTATTAAAGTTCTCTACCATTGTAACTGTGTTGATCGATGAAGTATTTAAAACTTGCTGCATTTAGAGGCGTATATTTATATTCTCATATTCTCTCTCAATTTCAGTTTACACGCTCGGGACACATACAAACACTCGAGACCTCCGAAGAGTACAGCGGATATTTCGGACTGTTGAGCGAATCACTGGTACTACCCTTCCCACTGCAAGAACTGTACTCTTCCAGAGTGAGCGAGTAAAAGGGCTCGCAAAATCTCTCTGGACCCCTCACACCCCGCACACTTTCTCTTTGAACTGCTGCCGTCTGGTCGGCGCTACAGAGCACTGAGCGCCAAAACAGCCAAATAAAGTTTCTTCCCTCAGGTCATCTACCCCATGAACAGTTAAATGTTCTCCCCACTGTTCAATAAATATTGCAATACTAAACTACTCACTTATACTCATATTTATTTATTATACATATGTTACTGATTTAAT
>NC_079895.1:28074509-28158743 GCF_024868665.1 Triplophysa rosa | reverse complement strand
GCGATCCACAAATGTGCAGAACGCGATCCACAAATGTGCAGAAAGCGATCCACAAATGTGCAGAAAGCGATCTACAAATAAATGCCATTAAAATACATTTGTAAATATTTTTTATTTGCAAATCTCATTGTATTTATTTGTGAATTCCATTTCTTTTTGAGGAACGTCTAACATATATTTATGGTTCGCTTTATGAGCATATGTGGATTTAAAAAATGTTTGTGAAACTCTCTATATTTATTTGTGGATCATAGTTTATTTATTCAGAATATTGCAACAATTCTGATCCCATAGCCCCGGGCCAACACGCAGCCCTTTGCGTCGAGCCCTGCTATGTGTGTGAGAAGAAGTAAGTCAGGAGCTGCGGGCCGTGCGCGGCTGGGTGACTGACCCTTCATTTACACTGCACGCATGTGGGGAGCGTTAGAATGAATTCAGTACTAATTTGGTCTGGTGTATTCAGAGTTTAAACCATTTCTTTCCTTAGCACTTAAAGCTTCTCAATAAGCTCTGCCTCTTTTTAAATCATGAGCAGAACCAAAAAACTGTCACCTGCAGTTAAATGCATAGACAGGTAGTATTTTAAAACTATTTTAACACATTTACATTTCTGTACAAATGTAAACGCATTTAAAACTGTTCCACAGAATTCTGCAGATTTTTCCAATATTCTAGCACAAAATTAGCAAAACGTATGCAGATTCCATATGACCCTGTTGAGTAATGTCATATCCCTCTGAGGCGGCGTTTATACTACTGCGTTTTCATTTATAAACGTAAACCTTTTGCTACGGTTACACCTGGCGTTTACACTGATCCAGCGTTTTCGACCCCCGAAAACGGAGACTTTTGGAAACGCTGCTGCCCCCTTTTTAGTTCGGAACTCTGGGGTGTCTGTGTAAACGGACGAAAACTGAGACTTTAGTGAAAGTGACCCATTTGTCACATATGGTGACCCTAGCCCAAAATGTGACCTCTGCATTTAACCCATCCAGAGAGTAGTGAACACACGCACAGCCGGAGCAGTGGGCAGCTATCACTGCAGCGCCCGGGGAGCAAACAGGGGTAAGGTGCCTTGCTCAAGGGTCCCTCAGTCGTTACCCGCCGGCCCTGGGAATCCAACCGACAACCTTCTGGTCACGAGTCCCACTCTCTAACCATTAGGCCACGACTGCCCCTTTAGAATACGCAGACGTGGTTGCCCACATTCGCTCACTGATTGGGTCGTCAGTATCACTGCGTTTGCTTCCCTGATTCGTTAAGCCTCTGTCATCTGAGTCATTACGCTACCTGAAGGCGACAATGACCAGCCTCGCAGTGACCGTGTAAACAACAGGCATGCTTAACTTCAAGCTGCGCTGCATAGACGGATCGACACGGTAACATTACTGCAACGCGAGAGAGAATAAAGAGCTGTATGCTTTTAAATAGCCCACTCAGTACTGTGATGTCATCCGTCGATCGGTCGGCTGGGGCCGGATGAAATCAAACGAGCCTAATAACATGGATGACCTCATCTAACGTTATCCACGGGAAGACGTCCTTGCTTTTCCTCGCCATCGTGTTCATTTTGTACCAGTCGGTCTGTGACTATAACCAATTTATGTGCGTCCATATGTAACGGAGGCCAGCTAGTGAAGAGCTGTGCAGTGTGTAAACCTCACTCCCCGACCAACAGAGACGCTCTAGCGACAGACGCTAGAGACTGCGGTCTTTAGCCTCCTCGTTAGAGCGCCCGTCTCCCATCCGGACCGACATCGGTTCGAGGCCCGCGAGTAGGACCGGTTACACATACAACTGTTTACATTTGTGTGCGCATGCCCAGCGTGTCTGAATGGTCATGTGACATGCGTTTTCGGTTGTTTAGTGTAAACGCAGATTTTTTCTAAAACACATGTGGAAACGGCAGTATAAACGAGGATCGTTTTTGTTTTAAATGCCGTTTTTGTACAACAACGGGCTAGTGTAAACACCACCTGAAATGAAAATAAAACTGCACTTTGTCATTTCTGTGAGTTAAGTCTATTTATTATCAAAGTATTTGTCAGTAATATAGCTATTTTGAGGAAAAAAATCAATAATTGCATTGCAGGCTGATTTAAGGTGTGTCCCTGATTTAATTTCTGCGCCGCTCCTAAAATTTTCAGTCAGGGGCTACAGTGCTCCTAGTAAAAAAAAGTTAGTCTGGAGCCTTGGTATGTGAAATAATCCCAACACAATCCCCGAGACTACTAGTACTGTTACTTAATTTCTGAGTCAAATGTGTGCAAAATGTCTTCACTGTGGTATTGAGTGACAATTTTAGCACACATAACATGATCATACATGTGTAGTATGTGCATACAAACTACAGCATCTACAGTACTGAAGAAACATTAGCAGTGTGCTACAATAAAAGTCATTACAGTTGTCATTACTGTACACGTACACACACACACACACACACACACACACACACACACACATGCACATACACGATATAACACGAGATGTGTGTCTGTGTGATGCTCTTTAACGGCAGTTTATAATCAATGTCATGTTTGTCGCATTGACTACGTCTGAGCATGCGCAACAGATCACACCCATCAGCGACTCGGTGCTCATTCATTTCTGTACATTTACATCGTATTTATGTCAAATAATATAGCAACGCTTTCTTTACATACAGAAAAATGCACAATATAAACGTCAGACCCACCTTATATACTTGTCCATACGTGCCATTGCCGACCACCTCCACCAGCTCAAAGATGCCAGCAGGGTCCTGAAATCATACACATCACAATTAGACTTTTTTCAAAACGCGATTTTCTACACAAACGTTTAGCACGAGCGGATAACGTGAGAGTTCCTCGAGCTCCGCTGCTGAGGGTTTCTGCACACAAAGGGCCACATCTCTAAAAGACACGCTTCAGCTCACACAACAACAAAACACACAAATAAACACGTCCGTGTGACTATATGACGATGTCCCATTGTGTTAATGTGAGATACAAGTGCATATGTGTGAGATTTTATGAAGATATTCGACACTCACGCGCAGAGAGGCGAGGTCTATATCCACCAGACTCTTCGCGGGCGAGTCGTTCGCCATCTTTTATTCGGATAATTCAACACAAATGAGTCGGTTCTATGTAAATCCGTCGCGTTATACGTTTGATGTGAGATCGACGCTGTTGTTCATCGTTTGATTTGTGCTGATAATCCTGAGAGAGCAGCGCGAGGCCCGACACCGTGCACTCTATTGTTCGCTCGCGCTGGAAGGATGAGGATGAGGAGGATGAGTCCGGGTCAGACACACTGAAGGGGGGTGGGGTCTATCCCACAGCGCTGTCAGCAACTGGAAAATATTTCATAGCAACTTGCTAGTGTTGATTAGTAATATTTAAATTCCTATAACGTTTATACGACAATAGCCTGATGCATTAATTACCAATACATGTGCCATATTTGAGAAATAATAAAAAAATAGATAAAAAATAATGAAAATAGATTATTCACTTGCACGAATTTACAAGTAGTATATCATCACAGAAAAACACATAGGCGGCGGCAATGAGCGCTGAATTGTGGGTCAGCCGCGCCGCCATATTGGACAGGTCAAGACTGGCCTATAAACACGTTCAAGTGAACGGTAACTGCGGTTTTTCTGTAGCAAAACACAATAATAACGTTGACATTTGACAAACGTGGATTAGAAGAACGCTTCGTCTTCTGCAGTTACTTGGAATTGCAATCGTTAGAGATGAAACTAATTCATTATCATGAGGTATTGTGAAAACACAAGCTGGTGACGTCATTTTAATGAATGGACAGAACCCCTTCAACTGTCAGAAGGGCCCCGTCCCAAATGTGAACTCGCGGTCCCGTGGCCTTAAATCGCGCGTGCTCGACAAGTCTACCGAGGTCCGTAGTGTGTCCTATTTGTCCGTTGTGGCTAGAAGTGATGCAAAATCTCGCCATAAAATTACAATAAATTGCATCAGCTAACGCCTTCACCTACCCCAACCCGAAACCTAACCTAACAATAATAAAAAATTAGTAATGAACTGTTGTCATTGCAGTATTGAAGTGCGCATGCCCAGTGGAGGTAGCTGTATCCCTTCTAGTCAAAACCGTGTTTTAGTATCGAAAGCCAACAGGTTCACAATTCGCGTGCTTTGATCGCCGTATTAATATTAAAACGCCGATTTCTTAACGCCGCTAGGCGTTAATTAAGCGCCGCCTTTAACGTCATACGCCGCCACGCGTTAAAATAACGCCGCACGCCGATCGACGTTAAGTTAACGTCACACGTCACTCAAAATGCAAACTTATTAGCTAACATACATAGCCCCTCCTCTTCTGGGTTTGCGAGCTCTACGGCAAGTCGGAGGCTCGGAGCATCCAGTACAATTTCCAAGGGCGCTGTTTACTTAAGTTAACTGGGGGACCGTAGTGTCACCTCAAATCCATAACCATCTTAACTTTGTGGAAAACAAAAATGTAAAGAAATGAAAGAAAAAACAGCTGAAAAGAAAAACATATAACTAATGCAGTACGTTCCAGCAAGCAATGTGTAAACGCGGGTGCGTAAATGATGACATAATTAGTAGTAAAGTGAGTCCTTGCTGTTAGTCTACAGGTTATCTCGGTTTGCTCGCAGTCGCATGTTACGTCTTTAGCTGGTTCGAGTCCCGCTCGGACCATTTGCAGATTTTTACATCGTTGGTCTTGATAAGTTTATCTGTCACAGGGATTTTTTTTATGTTTCAGCATTTAATGCGTGGTTAATATATAAAGAAAGTCAGGAATAAGAGCTCTTTTTCCACAACAAACTTACAGGATATTCTAAGTTTCTTAAGCGCTCCCGACAGCCTCGCCAACAGCCTTTCAACAATCACCTTAACGCACATCACCTGCCCACTTAAATTTCATTAGCACGCGACCACTCACATTACCTACGGGACATATTGCTTACCTCCGTGAAGAGACTGACGCTATACCGTGTGTGGCACTGCAAAGAGGCTTGCGTTACTAAAAATAAACAGCCACATTTCCAGTTGAAATAAAAAATATTATACATTCTTTATATTATTCAGCTCATGGAATGTGCGGGATTCAGGGTTGGTGGCGTATGTTTCAAAAACATAATTAAAAAGCCTATCGTGCATTTTAATGCACAATTTAGGCTATGGCCAAAGAAATTGCATTCATCATATTACTGCAAAATATGTCCACTTCAATCAAAATGAGTCTGACTATTAGGTTAACGGACTTAAATACAGTAAAAGAGAAAATAAAGTGCGGTGTTGAGAGTTATTCAAAGATTATAAATCACAAAAATGATCTTACTCTGACTGAACATCCAAAACGTGCGCATATTAGATAATACACAAGATATGTGTCTCAAATATTTTTTGTATTGTCAACATTTACCAGCCATTTACGAAAAATATATGTTTTAAGTTGTTTCTTGAATGAAGAGAGACACGTGGTTGACCGGACTGTATCTGGAAGATCGTTCCACCAGCATGGAGCAAGCAGCAGTGAAGAAGAATGAGCGGAAAGATTTATGATTTAATACCCTTTTGTGAGCTACCAGGCGCCGTTCATTCACTGAGCGCAAGGCGCTATTTTGGGGTTATTATTATATAATGTTTTTAAGTGAAAAAGACAGACGTTTTAAATGGAAATATATATTGTTTTATTTATTTAATGCAGAACAACAGGTGCAATTACAACAAAGTGTTTCCTTTATGCAAAAATAAAATGAAAAAGACACCTAGCCATCTTAGATAAATATACATTGTCAAATGAAAATAAATAAAAGCTAGTTGTTTAGCCTGCATTGAAAACTTATACAGAGCCTCAATACAGGTCAACGGAGTGAAGTCTAAAAGAAAACAAATTAAGCCGATTTATGCAGCTACAGTAACTGTGCAAAACGAATACAACACAAAAAGCACTGGATAGTGTGACATTTACATTAATATATTACTCATTATATTACTTATAACAACCTATATCCACAACAAACGTACATTAAGTTTCTTAATCGCTCCCGACAGCCTTGTAAACGGATACAGAATAAAAGCATTTTTGTTAACTTTATTAACGGAAGAAAACGTTAATAAAGCAGACTTCACATAATAGTAGTTCTCCACATAGTATAGAACATGCATAAACACTCAAGTTAGCATGGTCGTCATTTTTATATTGTTTCATATACTTTGTCGAGTAAAATGAATTATATCTAAATGCTCGGCTGAAAGTCAGTTCCACACAAGGTATAGCGTCAGTCTCTTCACGGAGGTAGGCAAAATGTCCCGTAGGTAATGTGAGTGGTCGCGTGCTAATGAAATTTAAGTGGGCAGGTGATGTGCGTTAAGGTGATTATTGAAAGGCTGTTGGCGAGGCTGTCGGGAGCGTTTAAGAAACTGAGAATATCCTGCAAATTTGTTGTGGAAAAAGAGCTCTTATTCCTGACTTTCCTGACGGACTCGAACCAGCTAAATACGTAACATGTGACTGCGAGCCAACCGAGCTAACCTGTAGACCAACATCAACGACTTATTTCACTCCAAATTCTGTCATTATTTACGCACCCGCATTTACATATTCCTAATCCAGCCACAGGAGGTCACAAGCCAGTGTACTTTTTGTGCCGGTCCCAAGCCCGGATAAATAGAGAGGGTTGTGTCAGGAAGGGCATCCGACATAAAACTTTTGCCAAATCAAATATGCGAATCACTAACATGACTTTCATACCGGATCGGTCGGGGCCCGGGTTAACAACGACCGCCATTGGTGCCGTTGACCTACAGGGCACTGGTGGAAATTGGGCTACTGTTGGTCAAAGGAGAGGAGGAAGGCGTGTCCGTATAGAGAGAGAAGAGGAAAGGCAGGAGTTTCAGACTGAAAGTAGGGACTTTGAATGTTGGTACGTTGACAGGTAAAGGCAGAGAGCTGGTAGATATGATGCAGAGGAGGAAAGTCAACATTCTGTGTGTCCAGGAGACCAGGTGGAAAGGGAGCAAGGCTAGAAGCATTGGAGCAGGGTTTAAACTGTTTTATCATGGTGCGGACAGGAAGAGAAATGGAGTAGGAGTGATCCTGAAGGAGGAGTGTGTGAAGAATGTTCTGGAGGTAAAGAGAGTGTCAGATAGGTTGATGAGTCTGAAGCTGGAAATTGAAGGTGTGATGTTGAATGTTGTCAGTGCTTATTCTCCACAAGTAGGTTGTGAGCAAGAGGAGAAAGACAGATTCTGGAGCGAGTTTGAGGAAGTGATGCAGAGTGTTCCCAGAGGTGAGAGAGTGGTGATAGGCGCAGACTTTAATGGACATGTTGGTGAAGGGAATAGTGGGGATGAGGAAGTGATGGGCAGGTTTGGTCTTCAGGAAAGGAACCCAGAAGGACAGAGGTTGGTAGACTTTGCTAAAAGTATGGAGATGGCTGTGGTGAACACGTACTTTCAGAAGAGGCAGGAACACAGGGTGACATATAAGAGTGGTGGCAGGAGCACACAGGTGGACTATATTTTATGTAGACGCTGTAATCTGATGGAGATTAGCGATTGCAAAGTAGTGGTAGGAGAGAGTGTAGCTAGACAGCATAGGATGGTGGTGTGTAAGATGACTCTGGTGGTGAGGAAGATGAAGAGAGCAAAGGCAGAGCAGAAGACAAAGTGGTGGAAGTTGGAAAAGGAAGAGTGCTGTGTTGTTTTCAGGGAAGAGTTGAGACAGGCTTTAGGTGGTCAGGAGGTGCTTCCAGATGACTGGACTACTACAGCCAAAGTGATCAGGGAGACAGGTAGGAAGGTGCTAGGTGTATCATCTGGAAGGAGAAAAGAAGACAAGGAGACTTGGTGGTGGAATGAGGAAGTTCAGGAGAGTATCCAGAGGAAGAGGTTAGCTAGGAAGAAGTGGGACAGTGAGAGGACGGAGGAAAGTAGACAGGAATATAGGGAGATGCAGCGTGAGGTTAAGATAGAGGTTGCAAAGGCCAAACAGAAAGCTTATGAGGATATGTATGCAAGGTTAGATAGTAAGGAAGGTGAGAGGGATTTGTATCGGTTGGCGAGGCAGAGGGATAGAGATGGAAAGGATGTGCAGCAGGTTAGAGTGATTAAAGATAGAGATGGAAATGTGTTAACAGGTGACAGGAGGGTGAGGGAAAGATGGAAGGAGTACTTTGAGGAACTGATGAATGAGGAAAATGGCAGGGAGAGAAGAGTAGTAGAGGCAAATATTGTTGAGCAGGAAGTAGAAAGGATTAGCAAGGGTGAAGTTAGGAGAGCTTTGAAGAGGATGAAGAGAGGAAAGGCGGTTGGTCCGGATGACATACCAGTGGAGGTATGGAAGTGTCTAGGAGAGATGGCAGTAGAGTTTTTAACTAGGTTGTTCAACGAGGTCTTAGAGAGTGAGAGGATGCCTGAGGAATGGAGGAGAAATGTTTTGGTGCCGATTTTTAAGAACAAGGGAGATGTGCAGAGTTGTGGAAACTACAGAGGTATTAAGCTGATGAGCCATACAATGAAGTTGTGGGAAAGAGTAGTGGAAGCAAGGCTAAGGGGAGAAGTGAGCATTTGTGAGCAGCAGTATGGTTTCATGCCAAGAAAGAGCACTACAGATGCGATATTTGCTTTGAGAAGGTTGTTGGAGAAGTACAGAGAGGGTCAGAAAGAGCTGCATTGTGTCTTTGTAGATTTAGAGAAAGCGTATGACAGGGTGCCAAGAGAGGAGCTGTGGTATTGTATGAGGAGGTCTGGAGTGGCAGAGAAGTATGTTAGAGTGGTGCAGGATATGTATGAGAGCAGTAGGACAGTGGTAAGGTGTGCGGTAGGTGTGACAGAGGAGTTCACGGTGAAGGTGGGACTGCATCAAGGATCGGCTCTGAGCCCCTTCTTGTTTGCGGTGGTGATGGACAGGCTGACAGATGAGGTCAGACAGGAATCTCCATGGACTATGATGTTTGCGGATGATATTGTGATCTGTAGTGAGAGCAGGGAGCAGGTGGAGGAAAGTCTAGAGAGGTGGAGGTTTGCTCTGGAGAGAAGAGGAATGAAGGTTAGTCGCAGCAAGACAGAATACATGTGTGTGAATGAGAGGGATCCAAGTGAAACAGTGAGGTTACAGGGAGAAGAGGTAAAGAAGGTGCAGGATTTTAAGTACTTAGGGTCAACAGTCCAGAGTAATGGGGAGTGTGGAAAAGAGGTGAAGAAGCGTGTGCAGGCAGGTTGGAATGGGTGGAGAAAAGTGTCAGGTCTGTTGTGTGATAAAAGAGTACCAGCAAGAATGAAAGGAAAGGTGTACAGGGCAGTAGTGAGACCAGCGATGTTGTATGGTTTGGAGACAGTTGCACTGAGGAAAAGACAGGAGGAAGAGTTAGAGGTAGCAGAGCTGAAGATGTTGAGGTTCTCTTTGGGAGTGACGAGGATGGATAGGATCAGGAATGAGTACATCAGAGGGACAGCACATGTGAGATGTTTTGGAGACAAAGTTAGAGAGACCAGGTTGAGATGGTTTGGACATGTTCAGAGGAGGGAGAGTGAATATATCGGTAAAAGGATGCTGAGGTTAGAGCTGCCAGGCAGGAGGCCGAGAGGAAGACCAAAGAGGAGGTTTATGGATGTAGTGAAGGAGGACATGAAGGTAGTCGGTCTGAGAGAAGAGGATGCAGGGGATAGGGCTAGATGGAGGCAGATGATTCGCTGTGGCGACCCCTGAAGGGAACAGCCGAAAGGAAAAGAAGAAGATTTACACATTGCTTCCTGGAACATGCTGCATTAGTTATATCTTTTTCTTTTCAGCTGGTTTTTCTTTCATTTCTTTACATTTTTGTTTTCCACAAAGTTAAGATGGATATGGATTTGAGGTGACACTACGGTCCCCCAGTTAACTTAAGTAAACAGCGCCCTTGGAAATTGTACTGGATGCTCCGAGCCTCCGACTTGCCGTAGAGCTCGCAAACCCAGAAGAGGAGGGGCTATGTATATTAGCTAATAAGTTTGCATTTTGAGTGACGTGTGACGTTAACTTAACGTCGATCGGCGTGCGGCGTTATTTTAACACGTGGCGGCGTATGAAGTTAAAGGCGGCGCTTAATTAACGCCTGGCGGCGTTAAGAAATCGGCGTTTTAATATTAATACGGCGATCAAAAGCACGCGAATTGTGAACCTGTTGGCTTTCGATATTTTAGCGCTCAGAAGTGTGCTCGCGAGCGCCGTCTTTGTGCCCTCGAAGCGGTGTTCGGTGAAGATCGCACTGATGCACCCTCCACACAAGTTACCTACCCAGGAATCCTTGCGAAGGCCCATAAGATAATTGAGGGGAGGAGTTTTCTGGATGTCGACAGAGAATTTTTAATTACACTTACATTTACATGTATGCATTTGGCAGACTTTGTTATCCAAAGCGACTCACATTGCATTATACTAAACATTTGTTTCTAAGTATGTGCAATCCCTGGGATCCAACCCATGACCTTGGCGTTGCTAGCGCCATGCTCTAACCACTGAGCCGCAGGAAAGCTATAGATGTTTATAGATGTGTCATACTATTAACGTTATTTTTATGTAAGATGATTATACAGGTACAAAAACATTTAATATAATACATTTTCTTATGTTTAAGATTCTCTATAAAAAGGTATATGCTGCTGACAGTTTGTTGTAGATCATATTTCATTTTACTGGGTTCTGTAGGAAACTCCAACGACAAAGCTTCTGTATAATACTACACTACTCACAAAAAGTTCAGGATATTCGACTTTAGGGCGAAATATGTGGAAAACGTCAAACGTTCATGCTACGCGCTTAAGTAGAAGCAAGTAATGGTAAATTGCTACTTGATCTCAAACGATTTATTGAAACAAAATCTAACAACAGTGGTTGCTATACCACAACAAAAAATGTCAAGGTCTCAATAACTTGTCATGTGTCCTTGAGCATCAATTACAACTTTCCGGAAAGTCCTTGTGGACTTGTGCCTAGCGCAGCGCCCCACGAGTCTTCATATACCTGACGTCTGCTGCCATCTCCATTACTAAATGAAACGCCTACTTTTATACACCCAATCAATTCAGCTGAACACAACAAACCACGCCCTCTGTTTTTATTATTCCATAACCTGTTTCCTCAGAAATATGTCACAGTGCATAAGAAAAGTTCACCTGGACTACAACATAATCACAAGAAATCCCATTCTTTTATTTAGAAGTTTCCTCGTGACCTCTAAACTTTGGAAAGCTCTGTCTTAGCAAGAAGCATCTTAATATCTTTTTGGCTGAGAGGGAAATCTAAGCTGTAAATTCTGCCCTTTATACAGTGAGTGTGTTGTTTTTGTTGTTTGTAAAAACACAATGTCTCAGTTTTCATGAGTCCGTTATAAAAGTCCCACAAATGAACTCTAGATGAATGAAGGACGCTTCCACCGCACACATTCCTCCTGTTGTCCCACTCACATAACAAAGCATCTGTTTTTAGGAAGTCTTCATGACCAAAGCCAACCAAAACTTTTTTTCCAGGTGTAGTGGTTTTAGCTAACGTTATTATATTGATGAGCAAAGCTCACCAAATATGGTTCTCCACCAGATCTTTCAAGATCACATTCATGAAATGAGTTATTTAAAACATCAATTTCAGTCAAGGAATTAGTTTAGCTCAAAGGAAAATACGTATAATAATCGTGATCAAATATACATATTTTACAGTCTCTGATTAGTAATATAAAGCATAACAATACTTGTATGCATTCGTCCAGCGAATGCCTCAATGATATTATATACTTTACATTATCTCATGGCCATAAGTAACGTGACTTTACCAAACAGGATTTAGAGCAAAGGTAACGAATCGAAACACAGTAGAATGGACCAAGCTTGTGAGCGTGAATACAGAAAACCCATCACAAATGAATATACAGTATATGGTTGTTTATTAAACTCTACTCTACATGGTAAACAAAACAATGACGATCGCATAAAACAAACAAATCCATGAAACACAAATGCGCTTGGAAGCGCAGAGAGAGAAAGAGAGAGAGAGAGAGAGAGAGAGAGAGGGCATGGCAGCGATTTCTGAACACCAATAAAAATCATCTTTAACAAAGAGGCACAGACTTAACGCAGCTATTCTATAAATAGAAACGGATACTTGCAAGCTCTGTGCTGGACCGATATCCGTATGCGCGTGTAGAGATGGAATTGTTCAAAAGGTTTCAGAAGGCAGTCCTGCAGAAAGTTGCGGGCCTCGTGATCGGACGCTTGGCTTAACCACGTGGCAGTAGAAGTCCATTGTTCCTTCTTTTCCCCCAGTGGGGGGAAAAGGGCAGTCTCCGAAGAGACGCCACAAAACACGTTTTGGAGGCAGGTATAGCAGAAGAGAAGAGAGGAAGCAGACGAAGAGAGGAAGAGAGTCTTTTCAGAGCAGGCTCGATATTTAACTTTATGAGAGGGCATGCCCACCTGAGTTTGAATCGACCAATCAGAGTTGAGCAGGGAAGAGGTTCTTTGTCTAGGACTCATCTACACAGGTCATCTCTTTCAAAATATTTTGAAAAAATGTGGCGAAACATTCATTTTCTTTGGCTAAGAAAAGTTTTTACTCTTAGGGGCCAAGTAGTGAAGGTGGCAACCGCGGCACAATCATCATTTAAATGATATGACATATCAGTACAAAATTTGGGAGGGGAGTTGCCATTCTTTCCAATAGGTGCTATCAGGTTGACTGTACGGTATGTTAGCTAGTTAGCTTAGCATAGCAGTCGGTTAAAATGCTTGTAAAGCTTTGTGTGTGCTCATTGTTGCCTTGAACTCTCCTCGGCACTCTGGGAAATCTGCGTCAACTGAGTGGCTCAACCGGCTGAGCAAACAGACGTAAACCTTTCAGGCCGTGCCGTTTGGTTGCTGGGTGGTGCAACAATAAACTAGAGCATGTTTTGTGTGAAATCTAGAATTTACGGGAATGTGTGTCATCCACTTTTTGGTTCATTCACTGCAGAAGCCATGTGCATTGTCGCACAAATCATAGTTTGAAACCCCTTTGGACGGTGTTTTCTCTTTTTACATGTATGAAACAAAGTATCATCCTCAGTATCGGACAGCAGGAGGCGATGCTCTGAGTGCTGTTGACTCTCCGCTGCTGGCAAATATTTTTTAATAATTGAATGAAACCTTGCAAAACACAAGTAAGGTTTAGCACGGTTATACAAGTTTCTTAATAACGTCTCGTTTATCAAATAGAATCACGTTTGCTTTCATGCTGGTATTCTGCACCTGTGATATGGCTAACACAATGACACATTACTGAGATGTAATAACTGATTTACCAGCACTGACACCATCAGTAGTCAATAAATTTATTTTGCTTTAATAATCAAATCAAGGCATGCATTAATTGCTTACAGAATTTAAACTTCTTAATGGTTTTGTCTACATGTACGGAAGGAGAACTTTAAAAATCACTGCACACTTTGAATAAATGGTGAAATGCAATTGCTAAATATTTATTAGAAGGAAGTGCAAAAAAACTCTTAAATATCTTCAGATGTTTCTTGATCAGGGAAACCTAGAAATGGCAATGCTGAATTTCTGTGATATTACGAGAATCTGCACAGGATCAAATCAAGTGACAAAAATACATGAACAGAGTAAAAGTGTGATGGGAGAATAAACACAGGACCCATGTACAGAACTCAAGAAAGTCAACCTCCAAAATATTCATGCACACAAAAGGTATTGCAATGAAACAAATGTTCTTCACACAAAGGTGGAATGAAACGATATTGCCAAACTCCACTGAGTCTCAGTGCCGTAACTTCATGAACATGAACGTCGAAACAAGAAAGAAAATAAAAGCAAAGTTCCCACGCATGTTTAAACAGTGGGTTAGAAACTCTGTGTCAGAGGGCAGTATACCAAATGTAGAAAAGCTCACAACTGTCCACATTTTATAATAGTTATCTTTTTCATGGGTTTGCCATCCTTTGTGCCCAGTTCTCCCATGTGATTCACCACATCAATACCATCTTTGACAAAGCCAAAGGCCACGTGCTTGAAGTCCAAGTGCTCTGCTTTTTTCAGAGTGATGAAGAACTGAGAGGTGTTGGTATCTCTTCCACGATTGGCCATAGACAGCAGGCCCGGCCCCGTGTGCTTCACGTCAAAGTTCTCATCTTCAAACTTAAGTCCGTAGATGGATTTCCCTCCCGTTCCGTCCCGGTTGGTGATATCGCCCCCCTAAGAAAGCAGATGATGTCGATCACACACTTTTCATCAATATGTAGAAACATTCAAAAGTGATGCTATTATTGTTACCTGACACATGAAGTTAGGAACGATCCTGTGGAAAACTGAGCCGTGGTAACCGAAGCCCTTTTCTCCGGTGCACAGAGCTCGGAAGTTTTCTGAGGTTTTAGGAACCACGTGAGCGAAAAGCTCCAATATGATCCGTCCGATTGGCTCGTCATCTACGGCGATGCTGAAGAACACCACGGGGTTGGTCTCTCTCGAAAGTCCCTCGGCTAGGGACATCTGAGAAGAGTGCGCCTGCGACATGCGACTCTGGCAGTCTGTAAACGCCCGTCTGAAGATCTCGGCCAGCTCTGGAGTCTTGAACTTGGCTGCGAGCTGTTCCACTTTACCATCTCCCTCTGTTTGTGAAGAATATCAATACATGAATGACATCACTTGGCAAACAAGACCCATGAAGAGTTGAACCGCGTGCTCGGTCTTACCTGCGTAGTCTGTGGCCGTCCACACCAGCGCGCTGGCTGAGGTGTTCATGGGCTTCAGCTCAATGCTCTGGGTGATGACGTGGTTGGCGCACACTTTGAGCACCTGATCTCGTCTCATAAGAACACGGTAGCACTTCTTTACAGGATGGAAGAGGACCTTGAGGTCTCCAACTCCACGTTCTTTCCACTGGCCGAGATCGCGGTCCCAGCGGAAAAGTTTGGTTCTCCCTTTAAACAGAATCTCCTCATCCTCTTCACCAGACTTCACCTCCACCTGGACGAGACAAATGAAACGGTCTGAACATCGCTTCAGCTCTACCACACTCGGAACGCTTACAAATATTCCTGCATGCTTTTTAAATGCTTGCCAGGGACAGGCATGTGACGGTAGCACACTTTCATGTTGCGGTAACTAATGAAGCTTTTACCACGTCATACGGTATTATCATGGTGATGGAGTACACGACAACATACATACACATGTAACAGATTCATGCTCATTGCTGACACATGACTTAAATACAGATCTTTACATTTGACTACACTTGCATAAAATAAAACGCTGAATGGAAACACAAAGATGCGCATAAATTCAGAAAACGTATGCGCTCAACCGCAGATGTTTTATGCGATATTCCAGTTTTGAATATCATTTAATTAAAGCAACTTTGGATAGAAACATAGCTAATGTGTCGCCTACAGACTTTTTTACTTTTTCCTCCACTGTGTGGTGACGATGCTGTAGTGCTCGAGTCCCAACTTCCGGTCTTGCCTTAAAAGCAGTGCTGTCAATCGATTCAAATATTAACAAATTCATCAAAATAAAATGTTGTAATTAAAGGACCAGTCAGTGAAATCTGGCGGCATCTAGCAGTGAGGTTGTGAAATGCAACCAACGGCTCACTCCAGCCCTCCCTTACATAGCACTACAGCGTCTGATACATACAACATGGTGAATTTCATGCAAGGAGACCCGCGGTGTATGTACATAGAAATATCTCATTCTTAGGTAATAAAAACATCTGAACACATAGTTCTGTATATTTCCTAACCAAAAGAAAAGCATCTAGTAAAATGAAAATAATGATTTTTTTACGCATGAGAATCCAGAGGACAACCATTGTTTGCGTGCTGCTCAAATGACAACAATACATATTAACGAGTTTGTTTTTAATAGTTTCACATGCTGGTCAGGTGCGTTTAACGATAACTGGTACGTTTATTTTATATTATGTTCCACAATATTTCATGTACATTGTCTAAAACATAACAGTAAACGTGCAGCAATGTTACGTAAAATGTTTGGATAGTACATACATGAAGTGCTAATATTACATCTTGATAGTCATTAATGACAATATCTATCATTTTATGGTAGATCAAATGTATCTTTATCAAAATGTTTTCCTCACAGAAGGACTGAATTCATTACCAATGAGCTCTAAAAGATTTCGTCTGCAATAATTTCCTCATGAGGTAAGTGACTGTAATAATCTCCCGTCAGCTGAATGTACAGTGTTCGCTGAAGTATCTTGAGTGACGTCACATACAGTATCAATAAAGTCATTGTGCACACATTACTGTATTTTAATACTCATTTACATCTTTTCTCCTGCTGTTGTCATATTTAAAAGAACGAAACAGCACTGTAATGTAATTCTGTTGAACTGCTAAAACCCTGATTTATAACTGCAAAATCATCAAACACGACAGTATGTTCCAAAGAGGTAAATGACAACATATGACTTAATTTCTTTGCGTCTCACAGCTTCTGTCCGGGTGACAAAATATATTTACAGACAAAGTATGTTGATATTCATATGTGTGAAGTCCGTTACAGTGATGTGTAGTCATTAGCCTCATGTTTCAACTACAGCATGTGTTTGGCGTGTTGTAATTATCAACTGATGAAGAAATGCTGAGGTTAGTAACAGAACAGTATTGTATGCGGTGTGCGCTTCAGAGCAGAAGAGTGTAAAGCTGTGTGAAACACCTCAGGTAAAGAAACTATGGGCTCAAAGTGGATGTCATCATTTTTAGGTGCTTCTTCATCGCTGTTCTCTTCCTCCCCATCATCTCGCTCTTGAACTCTTTCAAACACTGCCGCTCCCGCATTTGCCCAGGAAAAATCGGACTCTGCAGAATGAATCAAGTCCGTGTTATTATCGGTAGCTTTCAGATATCATCTACTAATATAAACAGCATTGTCTTCTTTACTGGTTGAGGGATGAACTAACATACAGTGAATTCAGTGAGGATTTGTTCATGCCAGGCAAAATGTTGGGACATGTTCACATGTGTCTTCAGTTTCAGAGCAAGTGTTTCCAAAAATGACACAGAAGCGTTCAGTAACCATAAATTGTTTGTATTTATATACTGTATATATTTAATGGTATTCTTCTCAACAGGCATGTGTAGCGTCAGACGCAGTGATTCACACAGAGCCATCGCTCACTCGCTTCATGAGTTTCCTGTTTCTTCTCATTTCATTTTATGTCCATGTTGTGTTGTTTCCATGGGGTGGTTTGATTCTTTTAATGATTTGTGAATATATTTGTTTACTGACGTCAGTGCTTGATATTTATGAAGGATTCTTGTAGTTTTGATGTATGTGTTTACAGTCGTCATTTACATTTAAGAGCCGAGTCTCACCTTTTCTACCAAAAGAAAATTCGCCGGAACTTTTTGCCAAGTCAGAAAATGAAAATGCGGCAGTAGTTCCAAAGCTGAATGGAGTCGCTGTTGAGTGACAGAAGAGAAAGACAAAAATCACATGCATGTTTGCCTGAATCCACTATACACAGATGGGTTCAGTCCATACGACGCTCACTTGTGTTGGGTTCAGCGCCGCTCTTGCTTGAGAGGTCGATGGGACGTCCGGCATCAGTCTGCTCTCTCACACTCTTCACTGATCTGAGATCAGCAGAGTTTTCTTTGACCTGTACAGAAACGACACACATCAACATGAAGAGTAGGTGTGACTAACAGAAGAAAGATGATTGACAGGTGACTGAACGTGACCTGAATGTGTTTGAGTTTATTGATCTCAGTCATGAAGTCGTCGTGTCTCTCGGCCTCAGGTTCAGAATCGCTGCTCACTCCACACAGAAAGGTCGGAGGCAGCTGGAGACGTCGAGCTCTTTCCTCCTCTTCTGGTGTCGCTTTCTTCTCCCACACCAGAATGCAGTCTAAACAAGAACAACACTCTTCACAAATGATGCATCTCAACATGGCATCAATCACACCAAACCCTGATTTGTCAATGACGCTCAGCATCTGTAGCGCTGACTTTAAACTTTAACATTAGATCTTTACAGCTTTCCCTCTCTGACAACTAAATCAATGTCTACCAGTTGGATTCAATCTCAATAAACTAGTACAAACTGGCTTTAAATCAGATGGATGAGAACTATTTCTACAGTGCTTTTCACAATAGTGCATTGGTTAGTTTAGCCAGACTAAAGCAAATGATAATAACACCCCAAAGACTGGACAGAAAAAGTCAACTGGAACGCTATCTGTGGTTAAACAGAGAATATAAACGGGCAGAATACCTCACAAGCGCATCAGACCCTAAAGTAAGAAAAGTGTTGAGCGTGTGCAGACACACATGGACACCAAGAGAAGAGCGACTGTGTCCACACTGCACACACAATCATCTCATGTCCAAACTACACGCACATCACAGAAACATTCTTCCCCAGTTTACAAACTTCCACACAGACTTGAACCAGTTTCATCAAAACATTTCAGACGTACTGGGAGAAAACTCAAGAAGCTCAAACCTCCTGCAAGATATGTCTGTATCTGTATTTGTGCAGAATCTTTAGATTTCTTTTTCATGTGCTTTTGGCAATGTAACATTTGTTTTATCATGCCAATAAAGCTTCTTTGAATCTTGAATTAAAATACAGAATGTTTAGAAATTAGAAGCAAAACAGGTCTGAAGTTGCAACACAAAAAACTATGCGATGACGTCACAAATGTTAATTAGCTTGAATGTTATCCAGCGCCACAAAATCCTCTCTGAAACCCTGTAGTTTGTTGTTGTAAATGTCCAGAAAGTGTGCAAATTTCAAAGAGTTCAATTAAACGTTCAGTTGAAATATTTTGGGAGTTTTTAAAAATGTAACTGCTTGTGTAAACTAGGCAAGTAATATAATCAAATATCGTTAAACTAACTGAATCACTGTCAGTACTCGAGTTGAGGGGGGTGGCATCCCCCTTTGAATTAAAGATGATCAAAATCATCCCCCTTCGTCGGAGCCAGGTGGTCGAGTGGTTCGTGCTCTGACATGTGACGCCGGTGCGTCCTGGGCGACCCGAGTCGGCTCGTGGTCCTTTCCTGACCCTACCCCCTCTCTCTCATCCACTTTGCTTCCTGTCCTCTCTGAAAAGAGTCTCTCTGTCAAATAAAGGCCAAAAATAAATCTTTAAAAACAAAATCATCCCCCTTCTGAAACGGCCATCCCCCCTTCCCATCCCCTGTTATTTTATCGATGAATGTGTAAATATTACCAGTGGTAATTTACCACTATTATTTTTGCGAATATTGAATAGGCTAAAATACTGTGGACGAGGGGAACGTGCACATAATGACACGACGATTTGTTTTAAATTGACGTCACATTAGTCAGCGACATAGCAGCGCAGGTGCTGGTGATTTCAGCATCATGGCCAAGCCCAAGCGACATGGACAGCTTGACCTGAGGGACTTCGGCTTTAAGAGGGCAAGAAGTAGCACTGACGGTAAGTCAAGAGTCAGGAATACTTTTGATATCTGGACAGAGGCGACAACAACACAGTTAACGATGTTAGTTAGTTTGGAGCTCTTTTCTTGTTAGCTAACGCCAGTTAGCTAGCTGTTAGACTTTACATTCACAAAGTAAATGTTAGATTTGCCTTCTGTTTCACCTGGAATATCTTACTGCAGTGTTTCCCACAGAACTTTACAGTGGCCGCCTAAGCAACACACGCCTGCCTCCTTAACTAGCCCAAGTAGAACAAAACATATTTTTTTATGAGCGTTATCCGCCATGTTACTCTGTCCTGTCCGATCGGCGGCATCTGGTGGAATGTCATCGCGCTATCTATCATCGTTCGCCAAACATTCTACAAAATATAAATGGCAAGTGCAAGGAAAGCCATTACTAGCCATTACTTTTCCTTACATGAAATTAAAGACTAACTAAACTAACACATTTTCTGGGGGAAACCCTGTTACTGGAATAGTAACCATTTCTCTAATTGAATATGGGCTAGGTCATTGCCCTCTTATTTTATAAAAAAAACCTAACTTGACAGTAGGCTACTTGACTGTCTGCTCATTCTAACAAAACCATAATGCCATGGTTTTCTTTATATAGAGGATAACCATAACCAGATTTTGTAAATGGCACATTTGTTTAATCCATTTGTTCTTGCACTTCAATTCAAATGGACGTGACTTGAGAGGATTCATGTTCATTTACAATGTTTTGTGAGGTTTTCTTTCAACATTTAATAGATAAATTCCCAATAGATTTATAGGTATCATAAGTATGAAGTTGCACTTGCACCCAGTGGAAAAATACTTTAATATTATTGATACGCAATATATCAATAGTATGCATGTTGTTTTAGAGTAATATAATATAATAATTATCTTTGTGCTTAAACAATAATCAAAAGGGTACACCGTTGGTCTCCCACCATATGCGCGGTCATCAGCACAAATGATCCGTCCCTAAACGTTAAATCCAATCCACCATCCCCCCTGGTTTTTTTTACAACTCGAGTACTGATTGCTGGTGGAGAGAATGGATGGTAACGTGATGAACTTTACACCCCGACTACACGACAAGAAATCCAAACTCAAACGCTCAAACTACACTCATGAAGCGCTCAGCATAAAACAAAGATCACTGAAATCTGGGCTCCAGTCTCTTCGCTTGTGATAAATGCCTCAGTCACAGCAGTGGATAACAGGCATGATATATGTGGTGGTGCGCGATGAACCGAATGCCAGTTCTATGCACTCCTTCAATCCCATCATGCATTGCAGTAACAGTGTACACTCATGGCTAGCCGTTAGCCATCCATCGTACAGCTCGCGCTGAAGGAATTTGGGCAGATGCTCACTGGTTTTCATTTGCTCAAGTGGACTATATCAGTGAACTAATGAAGAGAATAGTGAACGAGGGATTTCGGACGAGGCCTTTAACTAGAATAATGTCATGTGATTCACCTGGATCAGAAGCTCCTTCACCTCCGTCAGGATAGAGTTTTCCTCTCAGACTCTTCACGGCACTTTCAAACGTTTCATCTGTACAACAGAGATTTTACATTTACATAAAACAGCAGAACAACACCAACATCACGTCCAAACTAAAAAAACAAAACATTTGGTGTTTGCTTGAAAGTTGTCAGTATTCATGTCTGGGTTATAAGTGAATGAATCTCATACACTGCACACCATTAGCTCGGATTTTTGCCCTGTTTTCAGTCTGGACGAGTCCTCCGTTCGTTGTTGCAGAGAGTCTGCGCTAGTCTGCAGTCCACAGTGTGTGGTGGGCACAAAAGCCATTTTTGCGTCAGATTAGGATTCCATTAGGGATGTGTGAGACTAATCGACTAGTTTAGGCCAGGCTGTATGTGTTTCTGCAATTGGTTAATAAAGATAGCGTCTATTTCCTAATTTGCTGGGAGGCTTAGGGAGATGTGAGGTGCAGGCGCCCAACCCAGGCAAGTGTTTGTGAATCTCAAGACTGGCTCTGATGTATCTGGAGCGGTTAAACATCAGATTTCATTCATATTGGGTCTATCTGACAGGCAGTCTTTGGTCTTATAAATCTCTTATTTGTTCCTGGGCAAATCATTTTAACTGATGGCAAAGTTAAGTTTCACTTTTCTATTTTTGATTTAATGTTGTACAGGAGCGCTTCCTACTGGAGTAATGTTACTTTTGACTAAATTATTTGCTTGTTATATTCCTATTGTACAAACTTCTTACACTTTATAATCAAGCATTGTGTTTTGCATCATATTCATTTTATTCTAAACAAAACCAGAGCAGCCATGTGGCCAGAATTTCATATTTTTCAAATAAAAACGAAAGGAAGCACTTTTGTGATTTGTCATATTTAATTTCATTTAAAGGAACACTCCACATTTTTTGGAAATAGGCTCATTCTCCAACTCCCCCAGAGTTACTCTGAGATACTCCCATTCTGGCGTAATAATCAAGGAAGTTTGCTGCCGTAACATGGCCGCAGCAGGCACAGTGCCGGTCACGTTGGAAGTTCTTCTTCTTGTTTTTTTTTTTGGCGGATTGCCGTCTTTAACAGAGCATTACCGCCATTCTACTGTGGCAACGAATCAGAGACTTTTATCCCTACTTTCCCGACTAGTCTGGACCCGTGCTTTCAATGTTGCTGCGTGTTCAGCTACGTTGGAAGTTACCTAGCTGGGGACTAATTTCAGGTGCTGCATGATATCACTGTGCCTGCTGCGGCCATGTTACGGCAGCAAACTTCCTTGATTATTATGCCGGAATGGGAGTATAGTTCCTAATCATATCGGCCTAGAAAATCGCAACTTTTCATTTTCCGCCGGTCTTAGCACACGATTTAAGTACAGAAGAGTCAAGTTTTAAATAGGAAAAATATTGAAACTCTTTGGTCATTTTTGAACGTGATGCTACTGGTCTAATTGGATTCAATGATCTATGCTAAGCTATGCTAAAAGTGCTATCACCAGACCCGGAGATCGGCTGAATAGATTCCAAAACGGTAAAACTCAACTTATTAACTCTGGGGGAGTTGGAGAATGAGCCTATTTCCAAAAAAAGTGGAGTGTTCCTTTAACTAGGTTTAAACCTAAAGCTACATTAAAATAAATAGGCTATCAAGTGAAACAGGATTGCATGTATTTGACTGAGTGATGCATCAAGTACTCTACTGTTCCATCTCTAATATCACCGGACTGCGTCCTCACGACTTCAAATCCCCGAGTCTGAACTCGCCATCTTCTATCTAGCAACACGAGTCCGTTCTTTGCGTTCTTGGGATTGAGAAACGATAGTGTGCGTGTGTAAATGGTTCTTCTTCTGTGGCCCATATTTAGAGTTTATGCGCGAGAGCGCCCTCTGGCTTTCGGGAGGTGTGCTGCATTTAACCGTAATTCATTGAGAAACTGAGCATAAGAATTGCAGAATATATCGTCCCAGCCCTAATATTTATTGGCTAATTTGTTTAAGACAAAGCCGCAAGGTCATGGGCTTCATGAGATGAATCATAAATCATGAATTACTTTAATGTTTTAAGTTAAATTGAACTCATGTCTCCTTAAGATCGCTAAAGCAACACACACAAATACACTGAAACATTAACCCAATACTAATACTGAACAAGTACACTGTGTGTGGATGATGACTTCTCTATGAACTCCATCAGCACTGTTACCTGTGTACTTCATTCATGAGCTCAAAGCAGGAGTCTATGAGTGCTTTTTACCACTACAGGCTACAAAACTACAAGGATCATACACAAATGTGCATGTGTAATAAAAGCTTCTTACCATCATCATCATCACTGACATATCCTGGGTGGTTTTTGTAACAGAAGAAGGTGGAAGGAAGCAGAAGTCCGGCGGCCAGCTGAGCCTGCTCTTCTGTGGGCTTTCGTTCAAATACAATCTCAACATCATCACAAACGTTCTGAGGAGAAACTACAGGACAAAGAAACAAACAAACAACAGCTTCATCATCATCACAGCTTCATATGAACTTAACACCTGAGGAATCAGATGAGTTCTCCAAACACTTCAAGGGATACTTCAGGCAAGAATCAAAATGTCTCCATGTTTTCTCCCCCTCAAGGCATCCTGACTGAATGTGGTTTCTTCTGGAAGAATTGACAACGATATTAACATTAATGACTAACATCCGTTATCCCTCGGCTGCGTGTGAACGAGAGGCTTGTTTTTCCGGGAAGATATTTCTCATAAACAAACGCATGGATTGGCATCAGAAGATCTTTGTTAAGACCACAGAGCCGTGTCCAGCAGTTCTTTGATTGATGGATGCACTTTGCGTTCACTCCCATTCTACCGCTTGGAAGAAAAGGATACGTGGTATTATAACTCCATGCATTATTCTTCCAGAAGAAACCACATTCAGTCAGGATGCCTTGAGGGGGAGAAAACATGGAGACATATAGATTCTTGCCTGAAGTATGATCTGTGAATCAGTGAATCCACACCCATGCAAACACTCATGTTAGAAAGAGCTCTCAACCATCAAACCTCACTGCTTCTCACACATCCCGTGAACACTGTACACATGGGCTTGGGACCAACTTTATGGAGATGCAGATTTCATTTTCCAACAGGACTTGGCACCTGCACACAGTGCCAAAGCTACCAGTACCTGGTTTAAGGACCATGGTATCCCTGTTCTTAATTGGCCAGCAAACTCGCCTGACCTTAACCCCATAGAAAATCTATGGGGTATTGTGAAGAGGAAGATGCGATATGCCAGACCCAACAATGCAGAAGAGCTGAAGGCCACTATCAGAGCAACCTGGGCTCTCATAACACCTGAGCAGTGCCACAGACTGATCCACTCCATGCCACGCCGCATTGCTGCAGTCATTCAGGCAAAAGGAGCCCCAACTAAGTATTGAGTGCAGTACATGCTCATACTTTTCATCTTCATACTTTTCAGTTGGCCAAGATTTCTAAAAATCCTTTCTTTGTATTGGTCTTAAGTAATATTCTAATTTTCTGAGATACTGAATTTGGGATTTTCATTAGTTGTCAGTTATAATCATCAAATTAAAAGAAATAAACACTTGAAATATATCAGTCTGTGTGTAATGAATGAATATAATATACAAGTTTCACTTTTTGAATGGAATTAGTGAAATAAATCAACTTTTTGATGATATTCTAATTATATGACCAGCACCTGTATATATAAACTACCAGTCACACGTTTTTCGCACCACACCACTGAAGCTGGTGATAAACATTTTTCTGCTTCTGACGCCCATGACTGTAAATCTGAATCGTTGGAAAAGTGAAGCGAGTTGTTAAGTTTGATAGCTGCTCACTGTGTGCTTTTATAGAATTTGACAGATATTGTGACTTTAACGCTGAGCGAGCAACACAAGAAAGCACCATGTACCAGAAGAAGGTCGAATACAATGAAGCTGGTGTATTAACAGGGTTAATAAGATCAACCCTGTTTACTCTGTACGGCACATCCACCCACTTGCTTCATTAATCTGCAGAATCTAAACCACTGACTCTAACATTCACTGACCATTTATCTCATCCTCCACCTCATGGGACAGTTGCCGATTCCTCAAAATAATAAAACAACCATCACATTTTTCTACCATGCATACAAAATGACAGCTCAAAATGTCTAATAGCAGTAAAACTCTGTGACGGATCAGCTGCCATACAAACACAGCCATGCTGTACAAATAATAAGAATAATTATTATTACTTTCATTTATATGGGGGGAATGTCCTCAAGCACCACCAATGTGCAGCATCCACCTGGATGATGCGACGGAAGCCATATTGTGCCAGAATGCCGCCATACACCAGTTTATTGGTGGAGAAGAAGCTCATGGGGATGATTTGGAGGCCATGATGTACTGGGGGGAATTTGGCCAGGGTGCCAGGGTTACACCCCTGCTTTTATTCAGAGGACATCCTGAGATGACCACAGAGAGTCATGACCTCGGTTTAACGTTTCATCTGAAGGGCAGTGAAGTACAGTGTCCACGTCACCATACTGGGGCATTAGGACCCACACAGAGCAAGACCCCTGCTGGTCTCACTAACATCTCTTCCAGCAGCTTTCCCAGCAGGTCTCCCATCCAGGTACTGACCAGACTCAACCCTGCTTAGCTCCAGAGGACAACCAGTCTTGGCCTACAGGGTGATATGGTGCGTCTGTCTTTCTCTAAAACCTGACATTACTGGGTGACATCCATTTTTCTTAATAGATAATATTCGGATTAGCAGACAACTGCGAAACAGCAACACTGATGCTACACAACCTGTGCTAAATAAACAACAAAGACAAAACACTGCTGAAGATCTCAGACATGGAGCCATTTTCACCTGTCTAAAAGAGCACTTCTCATGCATGATAAGCATGTACTGGATGAATCAACAAATGAATGAACTATGTATTTAAACACCTTCCCCTTCAAAGAAGAGGAGGAGACCGAACGCTACTCCACCAGGTTAGGTTTACCGTGTGAACTAACCCCAGTTTCTCGGGCTTGACCTAGCGCCCATTCTCAAACAGAAAACCCAGTTTGCCCCATTTCAGGGTTAACATACATTTCACTAAAGCTCCTTTCTGAAACAGGCCATTCTAGTGTAGCCCCAAACAAACAACAGAAGGTTAGCAGATCATGCAAACACGTCGACTGGTCGGGATTAATGTTCAGATCCTGAGACATGCCAGCCAATCACGAGTGACCTAAAATACCTTCAGCTTCAAACTGTGTGACTGATGTGCAGCTCCAAAATGCCATTGGATTATGTTTGAAAAGTCTAAAATCCAAACCTAAAAGATAATTGTGCTTGTATTAAAGAGACCAATAAGACGACGTGGTGGTATGAAAAGTATTGTTAACACAACAGCTGGCAAAAGCAGGTTTTGTTTTGAATAGTAAAAGAGTTCCATGATCAAAAGTTTTTAGGATGCCTGTGGGAGTGCCTGAATTATAAGTGTGACTTCTATTAACTCTTTCCCAGCTAATTTTCCGGGTTTTATGAGAAAACGCTTCCCTGTCAAACACAGAATTTTCTGGTTATCTGTGGCGCTGTTACCCATTTTCTGAAAGACCACAGTATCTCTGAATCCAGAAAAGGTAAATATTTGATCTGTTTTTATTCATTGTTCGGAATCTGATAACGGCGGTGTCCATTGTTAGAATGCTAATTATCTCAGCTGTTTAATCAAAATATCACATCTGTGAAGAAACCTACACACATTAAAGAGGTGATAAAGAAAGAATCTATGAAGATAGAAGAAAACCTTTGTTTGTTTAAAAGCAGAGACTCGGTTCTTTCTTTTGGTATATTGTTTGTCCATATATTCATTAAAGGAGTCACATGACACGGCTAAAAGGAATATTATGGTATGTTTTAGATGTAATGTAATGTGTAAACAGGATTTAAGGTTGAAAAACGCAGTATTTTCCACACACTGTGCATGTTTGTATCTCCTCTTTGCTCCGCCTCTCTGAAACGCACAGATTTTTAACAAAGCTCATGACTCTGAAAAGCGAGGTGTGCTGTGATTGGCCAGTTCACCAGTGTGTAGTGATTGGTGGAATACTGCAAGCGTGTGAGGGAAATGTGACGCCACTGACCATATTTGGAACATCAGGTTCCTCTTCAATTGTACTGACAGGTACGCCCACCTTACTTGAGTATACATTTGGGCGGTCTTAGTCAAATCAGACCACCAACTGACGTAGATTTGTGGGGGTGTGGCTACACGAGGTGTTTCAGACAGGTCTGGGTGAGCATTCGCTTTTAGATAGAATGCATCTTTTGTTCCCACACTTTCATTTCTGCAATTTTACGTGTCTAATACATGCATGAGCAACTTATAACACACCAAAGACACAGAAAAACACGTGTTCACGCCATATGACCCCTTTAAAGAAAACATACTGGGAGCCGTCAAATTTGAGTGAAAATGATAAAAATGCTGGCACTGGCGGGCAACTTTTAAAAAAAAAGGTCTGGAGGGAAAGAGTTAACATTCACCCAATTGAGCGGCTCAGCGATGACATATTTTTGTGTGCAAAACCCTGGAAGCGAGTTAGCATTTTAGGACTTCCGGTTCCATCGCTCCTGTAGGTTTTTTGAATGGGGTTTTGGTAAATCACCTGAAATAAGGTCTGTGGTAAACAAAACCTCTAAATATTTTCACGTTTTATTCTATGACATAAAACACACCAGTCATATCATAACCCGCTTGTGATTTTTTTAAAGCCTTGTTGTGTCTTAAAAACGGCGGTTGCTAACAAGTTGCTAAAAGCGACAACTTCCTTTTGCGGAGACGTTAGACGTCATCGCGCATATAAAGCTCACAAATAATGCAACATGGGCACAAATCTCTTCAAACGTACATGTGGATTCATTCACAGAGTAATTTCTTAATATTGAACACGTTTTTAATAAAGTTTGAAAGAGTTGTCGGAGGTTTGGTGGTGGTGAAGTTGATATCGAGTGACCTTAAGTGTAGTCTGTTTATAGCATCGTGTTAGCTTTACACTTCTGCTGATTGTAATTCGGCTTCAAAAGTAACATGTTGTGTTAATTTGTAATGATGATCTTGATAGACAAAATGTGTAAACATCATAAACATTTGTTAATCACGGAGCTTATTTTTTGCGATCTTCCAAAGGTTCAGTCGAGGGAACCAGTGCGCGGGGCTTACTGCCGGGTTAGCCTACAAAAATATGTCATCTCTGAGCCACTCAATTATCATTTCACATTTATTGATCCAAAGATCATAAAAAAAGAATACATGATGGATTTTTTTAACACTCTTCATGTAATTTAAAGAAGACCTATTATGCCCCTTTTTACAAATTGATTTAATATACTTCAACTTAGAAAGTGTCTGACGTTTCACCTCAAAATATGCCACAGATCATTTATTATATCATGCTCTATATGTTGATTTCTGGGTGTGTCTCTTTAAATGCAAATGAGCTGCTGCCACTTATGGTTTAACCAAAGACCAGGAGAAACTGAGGAGCAGACTTTGACCTTGAGCTCAGGTATACAGGATCTGCTCTGTGGCCACTGTGCGACCCCTAAGCCTGTCACAATAACTACAACTTTTTCGTTCGCCGATATATTGTCTCACAAAAAGAATTGTGGTTATCAATATTATCAATTTATGAATATCGCATGCCACAAAAGACAACATTGACAGAATAATGCAAGTACACCCTTTTAAATGCTTAAGAATATTTAGACAATGAAATTGGAATGTGAATAATAATTTGAGTGTAAATAAATTCAAAATTTAAAATATAACTAACAGATAGGTCCATTCCTTGATTGTGATTGGATGATTTGCATTACTCCTCAATCATTCACCTGTGACACATTATAGTATTACTGCACCTTTTCATGCTGTCATTTTCATAATATCTCACCGTCTGTACATTTACATTTAGTCACTTAGACGCTTTTATCCAAAGCAACTTACAAATGAGGTAAACAAGAGAAGCAATTGGAACAACATAAGGACAACAAAAAGCAGAAGTGCAGTAAAATCCAGCCCTCTCTGTCCCGATCAGATGAACGTGTATTGTGTATTGTAAACAAAGCACTTTTTTCATTTATTTTGGAACTTGGACCACTGTTTGAAGTTGTTTAAGATGTAAAGCACTCGATTGACATGTAAAAGATGCCACATTGCGTCTATAAGCAGCGTCTCCCACAGGATTTTGAGAGACTTTGGCGCTGATGACGTCACACACTAATTAGCATATTTGTGGCATCATCATGTCGTGTTTGGTCTAGTTTTGGCACTTGAAATCTGTTTCGCTTCTACTCTCTGATCACATTATATTGTCTTTTAACACAACTGAATGCTATTCTTACATATCATCTGTTCTGTTGTCAGACATATAACGAGTATAAAATACTGACTAAACACGACCCAATAACATCTCGTGTTCAAAACAACCAGTTGTCACTTTAACTGCTGCTAAAATCCTGATTAATAAACGCGACATTGTCTGACAAAATCAATGCTATACTATATGAGCCTACTTGTGTCTCATGCAGCGCACAGCCTTTACTGCCGTTACTCTCATCAATGTGTTGTTGTGTTATGAATACACTGTTGCTGTTACACAGAGTGACCGCGAACGCACATACCGCAATTTGGAAAATATATTTATTTGATTTATTGCTAAACTAAAAACTCATCAACAGACTCATGTGTGGGGTTCGTTGTAATCGTGATGTCACACTGGGCTAAAAACAGCACTTTTTGAAACACCGTTTCTGATTTGTGGAGATTATTAAAAAGGTGGGTGGGTTTTTACCATCACAGGGTGTGCGATTACAAACACTGCAGACACACAGTTATGTTCATGTAAAAATGACATTTGCACAATAGGTCCCCTTTAAATCCATTTAACAGTTCAACATGTTATGTGGCACAACTAGAACCTAAACAAGCTTTATTCAAAGTAGAGATGAGAAAATAAGACCAACCTCTTACTGGTATGTTGAATGGAGTTGCAGTCTGACTGCTCGCGGTCTGTTCGAAGGCTTTCGGCTTTGTTGCACTCGTTTCCGGCTCATCTTGGGAGCAGGGTAAAACGGAAGACTTTTCTTTTGACGATATGGGGCTACCAAAGATCTTCTGTACGGATTGTGATCCAAAGACAAACTTAGGAGGAGACACCACAGTCTTGATGTTCTGAGTACTGTGCTCTGCACCAAGTGTCCCATCCGGTTTCAGGTCGGTTTCGTCAGACGGTCCAGTACTTTCTCTAGTGGTTTCCTCCAGCACAGCGACCGCAGCCTCACCACAGAGTGTCTGTTTGACGGTGGCCTGCACTCCAGAAGAAACCTGGGCAAGTAGCCTTTTTTTTTCCTGAGCGTCCTTTGCTTCTTCAAAGATATGTTTGAAAGCAGTGGCAGTCTCCTGCAGTTTAAAGCGCACTGCTAATTGTTCAACATTGCCCTTCCCTTCAGCAAAATCGACGGCGCTCCAGATCCACGCTTTATCGCTTCCTTTCATTGGTTCGAGGTTCATAGCTGAATTTATCCAATGGTTCGCACAGAGTTTGAGAACCTGGTCCCGTCTCATGACGAGTCTCACGCACTTGGTTTCATAATGCTGTAGTATTTTAAGGTCTCCTATACCTCTTTCCTTCCACTGACAGAGTTCTTTGTCGTAGCGGAATAGCTTGGCTCTGTGGCTGAAAACCGCTTGCTCGTTCTCCTCCCCTGTCGAGACTTCGACAAGGTCCGGCAGCGGCACAATGGGCTCGAAGTACTGCCCATCCCGCTCTTCTTCCTGTGACACCTCTTGCTCGTCATCTGTGCCGACGGACCCCTGGCTCTGGTTCAGCTTAGATGGGGACTTGGAGGGACTGACAATAGGCTGAAAACTGAAACTAAAGCCTGTGGACGATTTGCCAAAACAAAACAAATTTTTTGGAAGCGGATCGGGTTGCAGAGGAGTAGCGTACAAAGAGGTGTCAGTGCTGTCGTCAAGTGCCTCCTTCTGAAAATCGTAGTTATCCCACTCCAAAGTGGGTCCGGTGCTTTCAGAGTCGGGTTTGGCCGCCAATTCAGAGGCCTCGCTACTTGTGACATTTCTTTCCTCGTCTTTGCTCTGATAGGTCAAGAAGGATTTGAGGTCTTTGAGACCAGTTTTCATTTCTTCAGCTTTCTGTATAAGATGGGCCGTTCTGCCCGAGCTGACAAGCTTGTGAGGGGTCTGCAGAGGAATATCCAAAAGGAGCCGTTGACATTCCTCAAACTTTTCCTTGAAGTCTTCTGCAAGCTCTGGTGTTTTCAATTTTGCTGCAAGTTGCTCTAGCTTGGCATCTCCTTCAGAGAAGTCATTGGCTAGCCACATCCAGGCCCGATCTGACCCAGCGAGGGGCTTTAAGTTCATTGTGGTTGTGATCCAGTGGTTAGCACATACCTTCAACACCTGCTCTCTCCTCATAAGAACTCGGAGTTTGCCATTTTGATTGTTTTTGAGCAATTTAAGGTTGCCAACCCCTCTTTCTTTCCACTGACTAGTTTCTGTATCAAATCTAAAGAGCTTGACACGTTGCGAATACAAGATTTTCTCATCCTCCTCCCCGGTAACAAGGTCAACCTTCTCAGGCATCTGAACAACTGGTTCAAACTGAATATCATCGTTCTCCTCTGTTTTGTAAATTTCTTCATCCTCTTGATCAGCTGATGTGTCAGTCTTTAGGCTGGACTGCAATGAGGTAAAGACTTGTTCTCCGGCCCTTGCAAAGCCTTTGAAATTGGGATCCTTTGGCCCAAGCTGAAAGGTACCTTGTGAGGACTTTGCCAAGTCTGCAAAACTGAAAGAGTTTGACTTGCCGCTGATAAGAGGATTGTCACTATCACTAACATTGTCCGTAGATGGAACCGAAGTGGCTGTCTCTGTCTCTTTGTGCTGTTCGGCAAAATTTCTGAGGAGTTGAGATGCAGATTCATTTTGTGATGACTTTGCCTCCGACTCCCCAGTGCCAAACTTGAATCCGCCAGGAGGCATTGGCATGGAAAACAAAAAGGTTGAACTGCTTGATGACTTATCCATCCCAGTTGTAGAAGGCACAAAGTTGAAGCTTTCTGAAGTCGTTTTATCTTTACTCAAACCAAACTGAAAAGGAGGGCCCGAATTGAAAGCTGCTTTAATTCCAGTTGCAGCAGGTTGGTCGGAAGAACTACCAAAACTAAAGGCAAAAGAGGAACTTGAGGGTGCAGTGGAAGTCTTGCTTTTCACATTTGGGTTCGCCGTTCGGCATGCGACACAGTGGCTGGACGTACCCTCATTTCTTACCAGGCAAGTTTCGCAATCCCATTGCTCATCTTTTTTAGCGAACATGGCAGCTAAGCCACCTTGCGATGTCGATTTATTTTTTCCAGTGCTGCAGGGGGTTTTGCAAGAAACACATTCAGTTGCTGTTGCTTTGTTCCTTACTAAGCAGGCGTCACAGTCCCACTGACCCTCTTTCTTTACAAATTTAGAGCCAAATCCAGAGCCAAAAGAAAATGATGCTACATCCCCTTTCACGGCTTGTGACGAATCAGTCTGATCTGCTGGTGTATCTGCCTGAGGTTCCAAAACGGCATCGCTTAAGCCAAATTTAAAAGTATTAGGGATTTGAGATCCAAATGAGCTGACATTCATGGAGGTATTCTTAAGAGAATCCCCAGGAAGTCCAAAAGTGAGGAGTTTAGAAGAAGGAGCAACCGGGACTGAGTCGTTTCCTTCCTCCTGAGGTTTATGACCCTTGACAGATGGACCAGGGCTGTTGCAGGCAATACATGCTGCAGATGTGGGGCCGTTTCTTAGACAACATACGTCGCAGTCCCATTCACCCTCTTTTTTGGAAAAGCGAGTTTTAAGATCCATTTCTTCGTGTGACACCCGTTCACATTTTTTCTCTAGATTCTGAGCCTCTTCGAATTTCGATTTGAACAGGGCCGCCTCGTCTGCTGTTTTGAAACGTATGGCCAGCTGCTCTGTCCTTGGCATTTCATCTGCATAGTCCATGGCATACCACACCCAGGACTTGTCAGATCCAGCGTTTGGTTTCAAGGCCATATCTGCTGTGATGTAGTGATTAGCACAGATTTTGAGAACTTGCTCCCTCCTCATCAACAGACGAACCTTCCCAGAAGATTTGTGTTTCAGAATTTTGATGCTGCCAATGCCCCTCTCCTTCCATTCTTTGGTGTCAGACTCAAATCGGAAGAGTTTGGCTCTGTTACAGAACATCTCCTCTTCCTCCTCCTCACCGGTTTTCACATCAACTTTATCAGGTAGAGGCACAATGGGTTCAAAATGAGGTCCATCTTCATCCTCTTCCACGTGGGTACTCTCATTATCACTCTCAACACTTCTTTCTTCTCGCGTCTCCGCATTTCCAAGTAAAGGTTGAATTCCACTTGGAAAGTTAAATGTTTGCTCATTTGTGCCAAAAGTAATCGTTTTACTCTGAGCAGCATCGGAGAATAAAAATCCTGCAGCATTTTTACCACCAAAGGTGAAAACTCCACCCTGGCTAGACCGCTGGTCTTGAGTCTGATGTTTTGCTTCAGACAATCCTTCAGTTTTGGGGGGCATTTCTGATGTCAGAAGTCCCAAAAGACTTTCACTGTTTTTCATTTGGGTAGACGAAAAGGTCAAATCGCCATCATTAGACTTGAAGTTAGAGTTGAACTTGAATGCGTTTGTGGCCGAGGTTGATGGGGCAGCAACTACGCCACCGAAATTTGGAACCTTAGGAGGCTCGCCGGAGAACTGCTGCCCAAAGCTCATCTTGGGGTCTGTCGTCTTGGTTTCACTGCTCCTTGCTGCCTGGGCAGATGGAACAACACTTGGCTTGGTAAAATATCCAGGCTCAGGCAACGATGGGTTGGTTGTAGGCTGAGGAACATTGTGAGCGTAATATTCTTCACTGTATGGTGAGAGTAAGGCTGTAGCTGGTGACTCGAATCGAATTGGAGCACCAAACACCTGTTCTTGAGGATATATGCATGCGGGCGTTGACTGAAGAGGTGGCGTGTGTGTTGATTGTTGGTAGGCATACACATGTTGCTGTGGAGGAAGTCGATTTATCCCGTATACCGGACCCTGCAAAGGCAACCAAACAAAACGTTGAGATGCGTTACTTGTTCAGGCCCAGATCATACCTTGTTTTAATGGAAAATGAACCAATTACCTTTGTTGGCGTAACGTTCACAGCAGGACGCAGAAGGTACTGCGAGTTATACGCCGGAGACTGATTGTAGTATCCCGAGGGCCCTGTAGTGGCAACTGCCAGAAATGAGCAATAGAAGGAGATGTTTTCAAATATTTGTTAAGAAAAACACATTTAAAGAGCTCTGACTTAAGACATGTTTGGACCATAAGAAAGTCAATAAACGGACCTGTAAGAGGAACCCCATGAAATGTCTGTGCCCCTGGAAAAGCTTCCTGAAGTCCTTCAGCAGCGTAACTTTCTCCATACATCCTATACGGAGACCCTGTAGCATCAGACGAGTTGTGACGCAAGTCATGGACCTCATTCTGCAGATCAAGAGGAAATGACATGTAAAACATCTGCCTGACCCAGGTGCCATGTACACAAAACTGCTTGAAAATGTCACTCAGCGCTCTTTTTTCATTTTAACAGATCTCTCAGAAATAGATGAACCACAATCGCTTACAACCTAATTCTAAGAAATTACTTATTCAAGAGTTCAAATCTCGAGGCTGTTGGCGAGCCACTGACCTTCAAGGCTTCGACCTGCTGACACAACATCTGTAAGAGTGACTTCTGGTCCTCAGCCCAGTGAGGAGGGGTTCTTGGGGAAAACTTTAAGAGACAACAGTACCACAAAACTGTAAGTCATGCACATCCTATGCCAAAAGCAGGTGTGTGCAGGTTTATGCTATGACGTACCACTGGTCTTTTGGTGGGTGACGTGACGCTTTTGGTTGGGGACGGCATGGAGAACTTCACGTGTGCTTCTGTGGGCTGACTGGGACTTGATGTCACAGGATGATCTAAATGATCTTCATCCATCTCTCCGTTATCCTCAAGCTGCTGGTTGACTTCATTCAACAAATCCATCACTTCCTCCATAGACACAGGTAACTAACAAACAAAACACATGAAGCCATAAACAACACAAGAGTACTTTGAAAGCAAGTTGAGCGTTCATGGGTTCCGTGGTTACAATAGCACAGAAAACATTCAAGTAAACGTTAAAAAGGCATCTGAATGCTTAACACTTCTTTATTTTCGTTCGATTTGAGAAATGATAAAGTCTGTCGTACCTTCTCCACGTCCTCTGCATTGGCCTGACTGATCTTTCTTAAGTATTTTCTGAACTGCCGAAGAAAGTTAACGCACCGGTCTTGAGTTTCCTCCAGCCCGTTCCCGGCCTCCTCTGAGAGTCTCTGATACATCTGACAAACGGCAAATCACATCATCTGAAAACTATTATAGGTTACATCCCTTTGTATCAGGTCTGAATTTGTCGTCAAAGTACCTTAGCGAGATGCCAGTTAGATGAGACGCTGTTCAGCTTCTGAAGCTGTGAGATGGCCTCATCTGTGTTGCCTTCGATGTCGAGCAGTGCAGCAATACTGATGGCCGCCTCTTCCTCATACACACGCACATCAGAGAACTACAGTAAAGAGCATTGACAGTCATTATTCCAGTCATTTCTACACACTCACACTTAACATCCTAACCCGATGAGCAGGCTGAAAAGCATCAGCGCACCTTTATGTCTTGACTTTGGAAGTGTTGGAACATGGGTTCCAGAGGCTCCGGGATGCTCCGTCTCTTTTTGATTTTCTCAAGTGACGGAAGCACAACCTTCCAGTAGTGTACACAACGACCAGCATACTCTTTCTGATCATAGTAGGAGTTCACCCTTTCACCCTGTTCACACAAAAACAAACCAATTCAAACTTCACCAGGTGCATTCTGGGATTCTTTTCACACACTGCTGAAGAATTTCTCATATGCTGGAAAGATGCTCCTTATCATTATTTTATTGAAGTCTGTAGACTCATTTAAGCACTCTTTGAAGTCATAATAAGTGCATGTTGTCAAGTGTGTGTGGATGAGAGCAGAAGGGTGTGAATGACAGGTGAGGTGGATTTACAGCGTTTGTGAGATGCCGGGCCCAGTGTATAAGCAGCGCTGGTTGAAGGCCGTGTTTCTCCCCTGCCCGTAGCGTGTTCAGCCCATGCTGAACAACCAATCGCAGATTAGCTGACATCCCCGGCCTGCAATAGAGAAACAGAAGTAGAGTCAGAGGTACACACATGAAGTGATGATGTCACATGATGATGATGATGACGACGACAATGCACTCACAGTGTTTTTTTATGAATCAGACAGTAGACGGCATCCCACCACTGTCTCTGTTTCTCTGAGGACAGAAGCTTCAAGATGTTCATGGGTAAACATCTGGGCTCATGTGACTGACGACTCGCGCTCATCTTTGCAGTCTCTTGCATTTGAGTGGAACACGTTAACACAACACCACACAAAAAGACCTATAAAACAAACACACACCACATTCAATTCACAACAGTGACTGTAATATATTCGCACCACTCGCTGATAACTTCGTACAGTCTCCATGTCATTGATGGACCACAAAATCTGAGGGATATTTTATATTTGATGATGTTGACTGAAATTATTCTCTGGCCGGCAGATGTTCCTGTTTTGTTAAGGATGTGGATCAAGACTTGTTCTTTGAACGCTTTTACTTGAACAATTTAACATTCATTCATTGACTTTCTTGCTATTAAAAGCCAATCGAGAGCAGACGGAACATCTGATATTATTTTTAATGTGTGGAGATAAGTCAGTCAAGTACACACCTCGAGATCCAGCAGGCAGATGGATTCTGGGGTGTTAGTGTCCAGCTTGGAGGTCTCAAGAGTGAGCCGAGGAAAGAGCTGTCTGAGCCAATCCTGAAGAGACATGCTGTGACCCATCAGAGCCCACTGCAGAGCCAACCACGTCAAGTGCTGAAGAGAGCCGGCGTGACACAACACCGAACCTGCAACAGGACGACACAAGTGAACCTACAGCAACACAACAACACAAAAGTGATCGTGATGTTGTTATTATTACCATTGTCCCACTTGGAGAGATCGGTGACGTCAGGTGCGCGTGCGTTAATGCTGCTGATGTCATCGTTGCTGATGAAGGACAGATGTTCCTGTGTCTGCGAACCGAAGAGTTTGTCCATCAGATGGTTCTGGCCGCTCTTATTCCTGAATGCTTCTACCACATCATTCACCAGCTGCCCAGCGTCCGAGCTCAAATTCAACAGCATGTGACCCGCTTGACTCTGACGATCACAGGCCAACAGCTCCAGAGGATGATGGGATTGAAGGTCACCTTTGAAAGCTTTCGCTTTGGGTCTTGGAGCCTGAAGCAGAGAGAGTGAATCTATGACCGGCCAAAGACTCGAGAGATGTTTCAAGTGAGGAAGCGTAAATGATCGGGATGGGATGGGTAATATCTTATCATTTGCGGTAACATTTTTCCCCACAATAGGAATTAGTCTTCATGTGATATAAAGGATAAAGTCTAGTTGATGACGTGTATCTGTGTGAGACCCATTCGCAGCTCATATGTGGAACAAGAACAAGTGGAGGGAGGATATCGCTGAAAGAGGAGCTCTATCACTAAAGAATGAAACGCCCCACTGTGGGCTTTAGTTAAACTTTAGTTTTATTTGCTTTGTTAGTTCAATATTTGTTGATAGTCATGTAAGGAATAATTGACGACAGGCCGTTCAATTATTACAAAGTTAATGCACACCCTGAGATGCTTACACCTCGGGTGTGCATTAACTTTTGAATAATTGAGCGGAGCGGAGTCAATTATTCCGCTTATACCACGGTTACCACACCACAGGACATTGCTCAAATGTTTAATTTCAATGTTTGTCATGTTATCATCTTTAAAATGCTGTTGATGGTAGGCCTACTTTCTTAATCGTCTCATTTCAAGCGTCCGTTAGAGCAAACGGACTCGGAAGCTTGAGCCACGTGGTGTGTGTGTGTGTGTGAGAGAGCGCGTGCACACCTGCGTGTTTGCAGCAATGTGACAGAAAAGCCAGTGATAATAATATTATTTATTCCTCGTATTGTGTGCATCACGGCAGTAAAAAAAAAAGGAAAAACCCCACACGATTCGGCAGTTGGATTTGATTTTATAAGCGCAGCTTGTCAGTGAAGTTTGGTTAAATGCTGCTGCATCTGAAAGCCAGAAGACACGCAGAAACTCCACATACGCCCCGCAGAAGGACCAGAACACACGCAGTTCTACGGGCATCTTTCTATCACTGTTCTTCAAGCCTCCTCAGGTATTTTCATGATAATAAAGTACATTTATAACGATGATGTTGACTGGTGTTCGATGCACATTATAAGCACTGCGAGTTTAAGTTGCTTTCAGATCAAACAGCATTTCCTACTGATCACATAGCCGTGCTTCACGGACAAGATGCGCATCAAAAACAGAATCGCAGCCTTCGCACTAGACAGGTCAATTTAAGCATGATTTAGAAATGTGTCGAGCAGCTCTAAAACACAGTCATCCACAGTTAAAAGTCTACTCTAGAACTGTGAGCCCAAAACTGACAGCTAAGGGTTAGGGTTATGTGTTTTGTTAGCGTGTTTAGATTTACAACCCTTCTCCAGGTTATATAATGGGTATGAAATTATGTGACACAGATATTACTCCTCTCTTGCCCTCTTTGCTAAAAGCTGTGATTGTTCTGTTGATTTTCATTTGCTAGATCTATCATTATTTTGATATATAATCATATCACAGGGTATCCAAAAGTAAACTATTTCCCATCCCTTATTTTAAATAACAGTTCTTATTTTCACCACGTACAAGAACTTGTGTATTGTTCTGGTTTCACCTCTCTCCAGTCTAAACCACTAAATCATTTATAGGCAATTTACTACATATTGTCATATAAATAAACTGTACATTTATTGTTCTTTAGACTAAATCTTACTAACCATTCTTGCTAAATGGCCGAAGCACAATCACCTTCTGAGGTGTTTTAAGTTTTAATACTGGTTTAATGGATTCAGAGAGTGAATCTTGTGTGTACAAGGGATAGTTCACTCAAAAATGAAAATGAACACAAAGGAAGATATTTGAAAGAATGAGATCTCATTCCCCATTGACCCCTATAGTATTTATTTACCCTACTATGGCAGGAAATGAGGGGTGAGATCGGTTTGGTTACTGACATTCTTCCAAATATCTTCCTGTGTGTTCAGCAGAACAAAAACTTTTATACAGGTGTGGAACAACATGAGGGTGAGTGAACGATGACAGAATTGACATTTTTGGGTGAACTATCCCTTTCAGTGTTTGACGGACTAGTTGTTTTAACTGTTCATTAGGTCAGAAATGGGACATTTGCGGACGTGGACGTGCTGTGTGTTAATCACAGCAGTTAGAACACTGCAAAAGACACATGTTTACACAGAAAACACTTCATTGCTGGATTTGATTTTTTTCATTGATGAAAGGTTTTTTGTAGTTTATGTCAGCTGCATGTCCGGAATCCTTTCGAGCCCAATTGACACCCAGCAGTAATTCAGGTATAAATATATTTTAGGAATGCGGCACGTGAAACATGGATAGCTTGTGATCATTATATTCCAGAAAGAGAGACAGGGCACAGAGAGGCATGTTCGGCATATACAGTATAACATCACAGTTCTGCGAGAGTGTTTTGAAAGAATACGGAGCAGTCTGTCCCGCAGTACTTTCACATCGATCGGCCTGCGTAACACCGAATGAAGTCGAGCACACACCAACGTTTGGAGACAGAGAGCATGCACGGGCTCGCCAGTCATCTACAGCACTCATAAATCACATTCAATGATCAAAGAAAGCTTTGGTGGGGCAAAATATTGTTTTCTGATGTACAGAAAACTCTGACACAGTGTAGGAGAGAGCGACTGACCATCGTTTTCTCCTCCAGCGTGTACAATATAAGCACATCACAAGAAGTGTGTATGGAAATTTATTTCATTTGATTCTTTATGACAACCTTGTTGGATGCGTTTTACATTTTGGATCAATGATAGCCAAAAACAGTGGTGAATGAAGGGCCCTATATTTAAAATCATCATTGTTAGAAACCTTGTGATGCAGTTATGGGGTACCTGATAAGCGATGAGATAACACAGCGCTGCTAAATCAAGCACGGCTCTCCACTGCTGTTTGTCATGAGCGGTCTTCATCAGCAGATGTCCAGCGTACAGGTACAGGTGAGCTCTCATCTCTGTGAACACCTCGGACAGATCATCCGCTGTGCTTCTGGCTGTATTCTTTAGAGACTGCATCACACGATCAAAACTGCAAACACAAAAGACCAAGAACATGTCAAGAGATCTTTTTTAAAGGTTGGACGATGTAGGCAAGCATTTGGCGGTTGGTGGTGTTTTCACAGGGTTCAGATAAAACACGCGGTGGATGCTGACTGAAAGTAACCCTAACCCTACACGCACACACGAAACACAGTTCAAACAGCACTACAGGTGTTTCATGATGAGAGACAGAAGAGAAGAGAAACTCACGTGCAGAGAACATCAGTGCTCTCCTGACAGCTGTTCATCTTCAGCGTGAGTCTCACGAGACTGCAGTGTGACAGTAAAAGATCTTTCTGAATCTTACGAGACGTCAGCTCATTATTCAACACGCTCGGCTGCCGGAGATAATCCTGTAAGAGACATCAGACCCATTACAGCACTGCACAGTGATAGGTTTCTCCTTCCTGCTTTTGTATTACTGTATGAACAGCCGATACAACCCATTCACTCAACACTAGTGTTGTTTTTGGCGGCCTGTTTTAATTTTAGTTTTGGTCTAGTCTTTGTGTCAAGCTGTCATTTTAGTTTTTATTAGTTTTAGTCACGTTCATACTCTTTTTAGTCTAGTCAAGTTTCAGTCGACTAAAAGTCTGAGCATTTTAGTCTTATTTTAGTCAGAATTATCCATGACTATTTTCGTCTAGTTTTAGTCAATGAAAATTGTATTTTAGTCTCTTTTTAGTAATGCAATTCTATGTAACCCAGTCAGTATAAGTACCTAGTAGTATAGACGAAACCAAAATTGTATTTTAGCAAACCCATTTCAAACAAGGTTATCTTATTATATTATTGTCACCTTATAGACTCAAGAATACATCCATTCCAGACACGGAAGACGCTCTGATTTGAATTTAAGGACATCGGTAGGAGTGGGAATCTCTAGGCACGACACGATGCGATTCGATTACGATTCAGAGGGCTGCGATGCGATGATAAAAACAATTCTCGATGCATCTTTTTCCTATACATATTTTCTTTTTCTTGCTGAGTGACTATTAAAATCAAAGTATTTGTCATTACCCAGACCGATTTTACTTCCAATACACTTTATTAATAAAATTAATGGAAGTGATTTCGCAAGTCAACTAGAAAGTTACATTTGCCAGCATTGCAAAGAACCAACAGGAAAAGAGTGACTGCCCTCAGTGCCCTGTAGTATCAAACAGAATGCAGTACATTAATGCAGATTTTTTTGCACTAAGCACTGGAGCTAGAGAGGTTTAAAGTTATTATAGTTCTAGGGATGGGCGATATGGCCCTAAAACTCTATCACGATAATTCTTGGTATTTCTTGCGATAACGATAAAAATGACGATATATCCATAACGCCATCGACCGCTGTTTTTTGCGTCAAGTGATAGTAGCTGCATGTAGTCTAGACCCTCAGAAAAACAAATATTATCAAAAAGTAAAACTTACCCCAAATCAAACAGCTCCTAAAATATACCTACAGTATTTTTGTAAATATAAAATATAATAGTGAGATTCGACTTCAAAAGGTTGTAGTAAAGAAAAGTTAAATGAACTAAAGCTCAATAAACACATCATGTCATACCTAAAACTGTATATATTCTATTGTTGGGTGGAAACGATCGATCGCATCACGCTGTCAATCACTCTCTCTTGAACTGTGTGAACCTTCTCTTCTCACAGCAACATACACTGAATCTGTCTATGACTTGCGCTACAGAAAGAGAACATAAAAATACGGATAAAAGAAATCTAATTAAATAATCCATGCTTTTATACGCTCATAAACGTATTTAAAATAACGTAATACAAACTCGCATGTGTACTGTATGTAAACAGGCAGCAGTGCTGTGCGCGCTGTGTCACTATGAGAGCACATGTGGGCGCGAGCTGTGCACGGGACGCTCCGTTCATCCTGTATATAACAGACAAGAAATCATATTAAACAATTTGCGCACGCGCGCATAACATCTAACGAATGTTTAAATAAATACTTTTAGCCAAACTAAATGTTGTGGTGTAACGCATTATGACTATCAACGAATACTTAACAAACGAATGAAATAAAACGAAAGTGAAACTAAACATGAACTCGGATGCATCTACAGTGCCAAACTAAACGAGATTTAGAGCTTTAGTGCAAACTCTTTCTCAGCTTCACGTCCGCCCTCCGCTATACCCGTTTTCGCTTCACATATGAGCTGTGAATGGTTCTCACAAAGAAATACGTCATCAACTAGAATTTATCGTTTATATCGCGGGAAGACTAATTCCTATCGTGTGGGGAATTTCTACCGGTATATCGCAAACGATATAATATCGCCCATCCCTATATAGTTCACTAAAGTATATTTTGTCTGAGTGTTCAATTTAACGGGACTTTTATTTTGACGGGTCTTTGGCTAGAAGCTTGAGTTTTTGTGTTTGCTGATAGCTTCACTCAAACAGTAAACGCTCGTAAAATAAACTCTCAGAGCAACTCTGGAGATGAAGTTCTTGTGTTCATGTCCTCATACAGTGCAGACGCAGATAAATCCTCGACCATCACTTGTGTTGTATGTTAAACTGTGCACATAATTCACTCAGACAGGCAGAACAGCCAGATGACATTTAAATAACAGGATTCCGCTCCGCATCTAGGTTAAAGCATCAGACGAAATAACGTTATAACATTTCGTCTCATCTCGTTTTGGTCAACGAAAATGAAGAGACATTTTAGCATAGTTTTTATTTTGTATACCACATTTAGTCTCGTTTTTATTCGTCAACAATATTGTATTATACATTTAATTATAGTCATCGTCACATGACCAGCAATTATGTTGCGTCTCGTCTCGTTTTCGTCACGTGATAAAGGTTTGTTAACGACCATATTTAGTCATAATTTTCGTTGACGAAAGCAACACTACTCAACACCATCAATAACAGTGTCTGAGAGCGAGCTCTTTCATATCGAGTCGAGCTGTGCGTTTTGTGTCTTTCATGTTTATGGACTAATGTTATCTGTCTTCGGACGTCTGCTGTTTCATGGGGATTTTGTACACATATGCATCGCTCACCCGAAGAGTCTCGACCATGACCTTATACCAGTCCAGACTGTCTCTGAGAGCTGCGCTCTTCTCCACAGCGAGACAGTGTTTGACAGCATCATCATAGCATCCGTCTGAGCTGTACAGCTGAATTAATCTGCTGTTAATGTAAACATCATGAGGACGAAGCTTGAGTTCAGATACCAGCAGCTCATACAGCTGACCGAAACCCTTCTGACCCTGAGCGCTCAGAAGTTTCTCCTGAAACAAACAAGCACCGACATCAGGAGAGATGTAAAACACTGTTGTGGGTTGAAACTCAATGCGTCACTGCACTAACCTTCAGTTTAAAAACATCCGGATGACCCGGCAGCAGCCTGGAAGCCTTCTCCACCCAGAACTCCACTCGACTGTCATGAAGCGGCTTACTACAGAGCAACTCGGCCACTTTCAGAACCAGGTCTCGCTGGGCTGGATTCAGATCCACCGAACGCTACAACACACATCAGATATAAAACACTCAAGCAAAAGACATTCAGAATCATTTTGAGTCATGGTGAAGCGCTGAATGTAAATGTGTTGTTATTGTTGTGATTTCATGCCAAAAAACAAAACAGTACAGAAAAACGTAATGTCCTGTAAAAGAATTATATGAGATTTACACAAAGTGTAAAATACATTTTCCAAAATATCAGTTAAAATCCATGTATTGGCTATCGGAGTTTCACAGTCATGAGAGTTTATATTGACTATTATTGGTTTGGAAATGATGAAAGGACCCGACTGACACACACTAGCCCTAACCGTCTCTCACATCTACACACAGCAGCTGGGAAATGCTCCTGCTTTAACAAATAGATATGTGAACGTTCAGCCACAGTCAGTGTGTTGTTCGACTAAATATTTTAGGGGATAAACAAGTTTTAGAAGTTTTTTCATGACTATGAGATTTACTATAACTTTCCATGACTTTGAGAATGTGCCTACAGACGGTTACAGCAGCAACAAAAACGTTATGTAACTTCCAGTAGACCTTTGCAAAGACTCAATACCTGTTGAGTAAGTTTTAATTCACTTAATACACAATAAAATATTAGTATGAATTATTATTGATATCAAATAAATATAATACAAACACAGACCAGAGTTTAACTTCGGACCATCTGTAAACCGTCTATAAAGAACAACTTATAAATCAAAATCTTATTATAAACGTTTGTGCAGTAAGGCAGAACCATGTGTGAATTTCAGTTTTATAAAGCCCTTTTGTTTGAAAAAAAAATGTCTGCAGTGCGTTTATTTACACACAAATGAGACTTTGCCAGGGACACAGTTGACATGTATTTAAATATATAAACAATATTCAGGTACCTTGTAACATCCCACAGCCTTGTCAATTTCACCATCACTTTCAAATAGTTGGCCAAGAAACTTGTGTGCTTTAGGATCCTTTGGTTGTATTGTTAAATAATCTGAAACATGTCTTTGTGTGACAGAGAAAGAGAGAGACGGGGGTTAAAAACTCCTTCAGAAACATCTGAGAGAAAAACTACAGAAAATACATTTCACAAAGAGCAAAAGAATTTACCTTCTGGCAAGTTCATACTCTTTAGCTTCAAAGTATAACTTTGCAAACAAAAATCCTTTAACCGGCCTCTGCAAGAAACAAAAAAGAAGGTTGAGCTACATTTTCATCACGATTACATAATATTAGTAAAATAGCATTAACTCTTCTCTCTCAACTCAACGTTATTTATATAGCGCTTTTTACAATTTTCATTGTTTACAAAGCAGCTGTACATAAGACATATTGACTATAAGCAAAATAATTAAAGTTGTACCTGTAAAAACAAGAAAAAGGTGAAAACACAGAAGACAGACACACCCACATACAAAACACTCCACACACACAATATGCACACGTACTAACACACATAGACACACACACACACACACACACACACACACACACACACACACACACACACACAGACGTACACTGTAGGGATGCACGATATTATCGGCACGCCGATGGCTTATAAATTAATTATCGGCATCGGCCCGATAAAGAAAATAACGCCGATATGCCTCGCCGATAGGAAGCTGTAATTAAATCATGCTTGTAAAAGCAGCACATTCTTACATTAACTGAGTGCGCAAAGAAATCCATCTCTGCGCCCGTCAGCCGCGCACTGCCTATTTATTGATTAACTTTTTAAGTAAAACACAGAGTAAAAATAAAGTTGAATCCTGCCCATCGTCCATCGGGAGTAGACTTTGAACTTGAGCTCAAGCGTGCATAATATGTGACTTTCGTCTCTGCACACAGCCGTTTTGTAGTGTCCATTTCAAAGACACCTATGCTCTTGTTGCTTCTTTAATTCATATTCACCAAATTCATTTTCCAAATGTCTTAAAATTATTTCGTTTATCATAATTTTAAAATGTGAAAAGCAGGGCTCGACATTAACGCTTGTCCGGGACAAGTGAATGTTTTGTATGGGCAAGTGAGAGATAACTTTACTTGCCCGACTGGACAAGTAACTTGAAAAAAACAACAACAACAGTGCGACATATATGTAGAATAATAAGAATATGTGCATTAGACAGAGCTGTGTGTTTGTGTGTAGTGTGTTTGTCGTGGTGGTGCTTGTTGTGTGTGACAATAATCAATGGCCAAGAGTCCATGTAACTACATGCGGAGCTGAATCCTGTTATTTAAATGTCCTCTGGCTGTTCTGCGTGAATTACGTGCACAAGTTTAACATACAACACGAGTGATGGTCGAGTATTTTATCTGCGTCTGCACTGTATGAGGATGTGAACACATGAACTTCATCTCCAGTCACAGTTGCTCTGAGAGTTTATTTTATGAGCGTTTTACTGTTTGAGTGAAGCTATCAGCAAACAAGCGTCTTCCCGAAGACCAGTCAAAATAAAAGTCTGGTTAAATTGAACACTCAGACAAAAAAATACTGTGGTGTACTATAGTATTTGCTTTTGAAAATTGTAGTGCCCTTGTAGTGAATTGATAAACACTGTATACTATAGTAAAGTTCAAAAAAGTATCTAAGAATTTTACTGCAGTTTCCTATAGTATACTACAGTAATTTATGTGGACAAATATACCACTATTGTATAGTTAAAAAGGAAAAATACACAACTGAGAAATATTCAAACAAATTTAGGTAATCTAAAAATGATACGGCCCTAATTTATTCATCTGTATGTAACATTAATGTCTTTTGTCAGTTACCTGTCTATTCATGATGAACTGCACTTGCATATTTTTTTAATGATGACAACAGACGATTTATACTCCTACAGTTTGGCCTGTGCTACCAAACTGTAAATCTTTCTAGCACCAGTGCTATGTGAAAAAAGTTAACCTACAGCCTTAACACTAATAATAATTACTGCTTGCCTTTGTTTTATAGCAGTCACGGAGAGTAGGTCTATAACCAAATTTTAGCTGCGTAAAAACGCCCTGTGGATAGACAGCATATATCGGTATCGACAACAGCTATCGGCTTAATTGAGGTGGAAATTATCGGCATATCGGATATCGGCAAAAATCCAATATCGTGCATCACTAGTACACAGAAAAGTACGCGCACACACAGACACACACGCTCAGTGAGAGCACACATTTAAGATAAAGGAGAGAGAAGCACAGGTCAAATATAACAGACTATAAATTCCTATATGCAATATTAATTAAGCAAAACTTTAAAATTCTAATTCTAAAGCAGCCCCCCCCGGCCTGGCAAAAAACTCTCATTCCCTTCAGCTCCATTCACTCCAGCACACACTTTTATATTATTTACATATAAACATCAACAATTATAATACATTTATTTATTTGTTTTTTAACGCCATGTCAGCACTGAAGGCCATTTATAGCAAACTTATGATGATACAAGCAAACTTCACAAGCAAAGATCTAGGGTTGTGCCTAGTGTTGTCAAAAATACTGATATTTCGATACGTATCGATACTGAAAAATCTGAAACGGTTCCAATACGCATGTCCCACGTATCGATACCAGCTGCGCGTTCCCGCTCTCTCTCTTTTTTCCGACAGTGAGTTGACACGCACTGCACGTGAACGCTGTGTCAACAGAGCCCCGCCTCCTCTCACAGACTTAACTCGTTTGCGGCAGTTAAAAGTGTTAATGTTAGAAAAGATGGCCAGTGCAGAGTCTCAGTAACACATCTGTCGCGTGGTGAACGCTCGTTTACGCTTCCCATGTTTACCACCGCGCTCTATGTATGTGCGCTGATCAATAATTTCATCCACTCGTTTCATTCGCCCTGGTTATATGTTGTTTATGTTAGTACAGAGTCTCCGCAACAGTTCTCATGTTTAATGCACGCGTTTCTGTCTGTATGTGCGCTCATCAATGACTTCATCCACTCGTCTCGTTCGCTCCGGTTAATTTGATGTTTGAAATGATGCTGGTGCGAGTAAAGTCTCCATAACAGTTCTCGCGTGTGATACACGTTTGCACTCCAGTGTTTACCATAGCGCTCTATGTGTGTGCGCTGTTCAATGATTTCATCCACTCGTCTCATTCGCTCCGGTTAAACGTTGTTAATGTTAGAAAGATGGCCAGTGCGGAGTCTCTGCAACACTTCTTGCGTTTAAAGTTTGCGTTTCTGTCTATTATGTATGATCAATGATTATATGTGAATAAAAGCCAAATAAAAAAAATTGTAATCATATAAATGTAGGCTATTAACTAACATTAACGAACAAAGAATGAGCAAGCAATACATTTGTTCAAGTTTTTTTTATCTCTTTCAAATGTTAGTTAAAAATACAACTATTTATGTAAGCTCTGGTTCATTAATACTGACAAATACAACTTTGATTTTAATAATAAATTAGTAAAATGAACATTAGATTAACAATTAATAAATAATGTAAAAATATACCTCATTGTCTAATCTTGTTCAATTTAACTTTAAATAAAATGTAAAAAATTTAGGGCCTTATTGTTATGGATTTTTTCCCCCGTGGTATCGAAAATGGTATTGAATATCGATTTTTTTTAGGTATTGTATCGAAGTTAGAAATTCCAGTATCGTGACAACACTAGTTGACAATTCCATCCCCAACCGAGAGCAAAGACGGACTACCTGTCACATAAATGCTAAATTTACAATACTTGGTATTTAATGCTAAACTTACATCACACGACAGCAGTTTGAAGTTATGGCTGCACTCAGTGACTTTGACTGGAGGTAGGTGGGTGGGTGTTGTAGGGAGTGGGGGGGGGGTTTCATTTGTTGGGACTGTGTGGGTCTGGTCTGGTTGGTCTTGTTTTGTGGTCGATGTCGGACAACAGAGGAATAAAGTTAATTATGCCATTACTACTTTTCCCTGGTTGTCCCTCTGTTGTCTGTTGTTGATCACGGAATGGGACCGGGTTGGACCTGCACGGTTTCGTCGGGTGGGGCTTCCTGGGTCGCGGCTCGTGGGCTCTCCCTGTTCTTCATGGATGTTGCTCGGTGGCTTTGGTCGGGGTCACTGAGTGCAGCTATGACACGTCAGAGGAGATCTGGCCCTCCCGGCTGAGCCTGGTTTCTCCCGAGGTTTTTTTCTCTCCATTATTCATCATTGGAGTTTGGGTTCCTCGCCACAGCAGAGCAGTGCAGTGTTGGCTTGCTCACCGGGAGACTGCATTTATTTATTTATTTATTAGATATTATTTATTATAATGATCTTGCTTGGTCTATAAACACCATGCACTGTGCTGTGTTTTACCTTTCTGTGTTTTTTTTTTATTTGCTCCTGTAAAGCTGCTTTGGAACAATGCACATTGTGAAAAGCGCTATATAAATAAAATTGAATTGAATTGAATTGAATAGTTGTGCCACGATTAATCCCATCCAAAATAAAAGTTTGTTTATATAATATATCTCTGTGTACTGTGCATATTATTTTTGCATTTATAAACACATTAACGTACACATCCAGATATATACATTTATTTATATATAATTTAAAATATATATAAACATTTATTGATTTACATATTTTTCTTAAATATATACAAAAACACGTATGTCCTTTATAAGTACGAAATTAATATGCACAGTGGACAGACATATATTATGTAAACACAAACTTTTATTCTGGATGCGATTAAAATCATTAAATAACTATAGTTAAAACAACGTAAGAAACTAAAAATATACAGAGTGAAAAATAAGTCATATTTATAAAAGTTATAAAACTTTATTTTAATAAACAATTATTAAAAGTGTGAACATGTCGCAATGTGACTGTCTAGCAGGACAACACCGTCTCATGTCCGCTTTTTGTGAGCGTAACTTCTAGTATATGATCAAAAAGTTGGAATCAAAATACAAGACAGATCTGCAATAATGAATACCTGACAGATTAAGAATATAAAGGAGAGACTGAGAGTTCTGAAAGACAGTAAGTTCATTTCTGTCCTCCTCCTGTTTGAAAACACTTTTTGGCACGTTTCATGGTCTCTTTTCAGAATGTTTTTGTTGTTGTTTTTAACGTGTGTAACACATTTCGCAGACTGAACACTAGCTGCTCTGTGTGTGTGTGTTCATGTTTGTATATCCCGGTGGGGACCTAAACCTGAATACACACCAACACATGGGGACTCGTGTCACTGTGGGGACCAAAATTGAGGTCCTCATGGGCAAAAAAGCTTATAAATTGTACAGAACAATATTTTTTAAAAATCTAAAAATGCAAAAAGTGTTCTATGATCTTTAGGTTTAGGGATAGGGTTAGGGATAGGGGATAGAATATACAGTTTGTACAGTATAAAAACATTACGGCTATGGACTGTCCCCACGGGGATAGTAAACCAGACATGTGTGTGTGTGTGTGTGTGTGTGTGTGTGTGTGTGTGTGGTGTGGTGTGGTGTGGTGTGGTGTGGTGTGGTGTGGTGTGGTGTGTGTGATGTGAGACATCAACAGCAGGCCTGTGTGTGCTGGTTTACCGGCTCGTCTTACCTCTTTCTGTGAGGGAGAAGCGCTGTAAACGGATGAAATATAGCGCTCCACATCTGCTTTACTCCTCCTCATAGCTACAGTCCGATCTCCGGCGACTGATCTCTCGATCTAAATTCGGATCAGTTAAACACATCAATAGATCTAATAACAGCACTGAACTAGCGTGAACACTTACGGCTACACAAACTAGCTTGACAGACAGCGACGCAAGTGGCGCAAATGGCGCGAGAACTTCCTTCTCCTGCCTGATGACGGTTGACAGGTCAACTTCATGCTGTTTTACCGCCACCCACTGGACTGGAGTGAAACATTTTATAACTTTTATAAACGTGAACCAGTTCAGTTATGATATGCATGTTTTCATCTGTGTATTTTTTGACTACAGTTCATTTATTTTCTGTTATACTCTACAAAATGTCTCTGCTTCATCACTTTATAAACATAATCCTGTCTGATGTTTTCATTTTTAAACAAGAAATGATTTAAAGCAGATGTTGTGATTAGAACATCAATGTTCTACTATTGTAATCTGTTCTTTCTTTGCCAACTTGTTTTTGTATTTTCTACGGGTTTCTACCTTTTATGTTCATGCGCTTTCCAAATCTTCCTCTTCCGTTCCATTGGCTGTTTGTCCACATTTCATTACGTGGAAGGCTGTTACTCACACATGACATGAGCAGTTACACAACTAAACCTCAGGACAGGACTATCTCCATATTCTAAATTCTTGATAGATTTAGAAGTATGTCATAAATCAAAATTGACGTACACTGCCTAAACTAGTTAAAAAGTGACAAAATCAGAATCGATAAAAGTCGTCGAAGACTGATCTTCTGAACAGCTCATAAAATGAATCAAAACAGAATTGGTGGTACTCTGTTGAGTTTTCCCTGTCCATATATCCCCTGAATCAGTGGCGTACGTTGCGAGCGGGTGGCTGGTCTCATGAAATAAGCTACTGAAAACGTTTCACTTTGCAAATAAAAAATGTAAATTATTATGACGCAGCTAGTTGTGTCGCGCAGTTAAACGGTACCGGATCCGGCCAGCAGGTGTCACTGTTTCGACAAACGTCATGCATTCAAGAGCTGATGAGTTATAACACAGCAGAACCGCAAAATTAACTATGCTACTTATCTCTAGATTCTAAACTTATTTTTTTACTGTTTACAGCGTAGCTTTGTAGTTTTATAGTCTAATCAATTATTTATTATCGTTTCGTTATGTGCACATGAATGACCTGTTTACACAGATGTTTGGGCCAGAGGTCTGGATTCCTCAGGTTTCTCTCATCATCAACTATGATCTTCCAAACGACAGAGAGCTGTACATTCACATGATGGTCGATCGGGGCGTTACGGCATCAACTTTGTGAAGAATGATATTCGTTTCCTGCGAAATATCGAGCAGTACTTCTCTCCACACAGATCGATGAAATGCCCATGAACGTTGCTGATCTGATCTGAGATGTTGAATGCAGGCTGAAACTTCCAATAACAGTTTTTATTCTCTTATTGTTAAGATGGCTGTATTTCAGTGGCTGGTCCTTTGGCTTCAGCCACCCTAAAGTTCTATCTTATCTTATTATGTAATCTGAACAGGAACTTAGTCCTCTTTAAAACTCTTATTATGAAAACGGCGGCAGGCTGCGTTATTTAGCGGCACAGAGTGAAGTTAACGTCATAAGCAGAGGATAAAGGTGTGTGCATTAACATGACAGCTGCATCATTGCCATTCTTTGTTATAAATGTATCTTACATGATGAAGGAGCGACACCCTTTCCCATCCACTGTTAAAGGTTTTGTCTGCGTTCACCACTCCACACACTGTTAACTAGTTGTTTACCTCCAGTGAAATGAAAGCACTTCACACCAATGACGGCATACTTTAGAAAACGATCAAGATTAGGGATGGGTATCGTTAAGATTTTAACGGTATTACTACTCTTATCGATACTGCTTATCGGTCCGGTACTTTAACGGTTTTCTTATCGGTGCTTTTGGATATATTTTTTTTATTAAAAAAAATAAAGAATTTATGAATAGAATAACACTGCTTTATTTTCTGCAATGTAAAATAAATTGTATTTAGCGCGGACCAGCAGTATTAAAAGAAGTGGGTTGGTTCATCATAGCCGCCTGCAACAATTTTTTTTTGAAATATTTAAATGTGTATTGATGGACAGATTTTTAGGTCTGTCCTATGTATGTAAGTAAAGCGACGAATTATTAAACTCTCAATGTTATCAAATAGGCCTATTATTTGGGCTGATTTATTTATTATATAAACGAGTAGAAATTTAATACAATTGAAATTAGACACACGCATAGATATAGGTTGCGCGCATGTCTCGTCTGTTTTGGAAGTCGCGCGCATGGAGACTTGCAGGCGCGAGCATGACTCTGCTTGACAGACAGAACGTTATTTTCTAAGGTTCGTTTTTGGTTCTCCAGGAAAGTTTTCTTTACGGAAATAGAACGTTAGTTTCTGGTTCCCATAAGGTTATAGAAACCATGAAACTAACGTTTTATTTCATTTACATTTAGTCATTTTGCAGACGCTTTTATCCAAAGCGAATTACAAAGAGTTTAAGGAGCAATAAGCGATATGTCATACAGGAGCAATAATGCAATAGGTGCCAATACAAAGTTACTAGTTTCAACAAAAGCCAGACCAATACCTGTTGAGAGGAAGAGAGAGGGTTAGTGTTTTTTCTGTCAAGTGTTCACAGAAGAGATGGGTTTTAAGTAGTTTTTTGAATGTCGTGAGAGATGTGGTTGACCGGACCGAGTTAGGAAGAGTGTTCCACCAGGAAGGAGTTGTGAATGAGAATGAGCAGGAAAGCGATTTACCGCCCTTATGAGAAGGCAACACAAGACGCCGCTGGTTTGCTGAACGCAGGGATCTTGATGGGGTGTAGGAGGGTGTGAAACTATGCCGGTGCAGATCCAGTGATAGTCCTGTAGGCAAGCATTAGTGACTTGAATCTGATACGGGCTTCAACCGATAGCCAGTGGAGGGAGATGAAAAGGGGCGTCACATGAGCCCTTTTGGGCTGTTGGAAGACGAGGCGTGCTGCTGCGTACCGAACCAGCTGGAGTTGTTTGATAGCCTTTGCAGGAANAAATTAACTATGCTACTTATCTCTAGATTCTAAACTTATTTTTTTACTGTTTACAGCGTAGCTTTGTAGTTTTATAGTCTAATCAATTATTTATTATCGTTTCGTTATGTGCACATGAATGACCTGTTTACACAGATGTTTGGGCCAGAGGTCTGGATTCCTCAGGTTTCTCTCATCATCAACTATGATCTTCCAAACGACAGAGAGCTGTACATTCACATGATGGTCGATCGGGGCGTTACGGCATCAACTTTGTGAAGAATGATATTCGTTTCCTGCGAAATATCGAGCAGTACTTCTCTCCACACAGATCGATGAAATGCCCATGAACGTTGCTGATCTGATCTGAGATGTTGAATGCAGGCTGAAACTTCCAATAACAGTTTTTATTCTCTTATTGTTAAGATGGCTGTATTTCAGTGGCTGGTCCTTTGGCTTCAGCCACCCTAAAGTTCTATCTTATCTTATTATGTAATCTGAACAGGAACTTAGTCCTCTTTAAAACTCTTATTATGAAAACGGCGGCAGGCTGCGTTATTTAGCGGCACAGAGTGAAGTTAACGTCATAAGCAGAGGATAAAGGTGTGTGCATTAACATGACAGCTGCATCATTGCCATTCTTTGTTATAAATGTATCTTACATGATGAAGGAGCGACACCCTTTCCCATCCACTGTTAAAGGTTTTGTCTGCGTTCACCACTCCACACACTGTTAACTAGTTGTTTACCTCCAGTGAAATGAAAGCACTTCACACCAATGACGGCATACTTTAGAAAACGATCAAGATTAGGGATGGGTATCGTTAAGATTTTAACGGTATTACTACTCTTATCGATACTGCTTATCGGTCCGGTACTTTAACGGTTTTCTTATCGGTGCTTTTGGATATATTTTTTTTATTAAAAAAAATAAAGAATTTATGAATAGAATAACACTGCTTTATTTTCTGCAATGTAAAATAAATTGTATTTAGCGCGGACCAGCAGTATTAAAAGAAGTGGGTTGGTTCATCATAGCCGCCTGCAACAATTTTTTTTTGAAATATTTAAATGTGTATTGATGGACAGATTTTTAGGTCTGTCCTATGTATGTAAGTAAAGCGACGAATTATTAAACTCTCAATGTTATCAAATAGGCCTATTATTTGGGCTGATTTATTTATTATATAAACGAGTAGAAATTTAATACAATTGAAATTAGACACACGCATAGATATAGGTTGCGCGCATGTCTCGTCTGTTTTGGAAGTCGCGCGCATGGAGACTTGCAGGCGCGAGCATGACTCTGCTTGACAGACAGAACGTTATTTTCTAAGGTTCGTTTTTGGTTCTCCAGGAAAGTTTTCTTTACGGAAATAGAACGTTAGTTTCTGGTTCCCATAAGGTTATAGAAACCATGAAACTAACGTTTTATTTCATTTACATTTAGTCATTTTGCAGACGCTTTTATCCAAAGCGAATTACAAAGAGTTTAAGGAGCAATAAGCGATATGTCATACAGGAGCAATAATGCAATAGGTGCCAATACAAAGTTACTAGTTTCAACAAAAGCCAGACCAATACCTGTTGAGAGGAAGAGAGAGGGTTAGTGTTTTTTCTGTCAAGTGTTCACAGAAGAGATGGGTTTTAAGTAGTTTTTTGAATGTCGTGAGAGATGTGGTTGACCGGACCGAGTTAGGAAGAGTGTTCCACCAGGAAGGAGTTGTGAATGAGAATGAGCAGGAAAGCGATTTACCGCCCTTATGAGAAGGCAACACAAGACGCCGCTGGTTTGCTGAACGCAGGGATCTTGATGGGGTGTAGGAGGGTGTGAAACTATGCCGGTGCAGATCCAGTGATAGTCCTGTAGGCAAGCATTAGTGACTTGAATCTGATACGGGCTTCAACCGATAGCCAGTGGAGGGAGATGAAAAGGGGCGTCACATGAGCCCTTTTGGGCTGTTGGAAGACGAGGCGTGCTGCTGCGTACCGAACCAGCTGGAGTTGTTTGATAGCCTTTGCAGGAAGACCGGCAAGGAGAGCATTGCAGTAGTCCAACCTTGAGATTACCGGGGCCTGGACAAGGAGTTGGGGCGCATGCTCAGTGAGATAGGGTCGAACCTTTCTAATGTTGAATAAGGCATATCGGCATGACCGCGTTGTCTTTGCAATGTGATCATTGAAGGACAGCTGTTCATCAAATAGGACTCCGAGGTTCCTGGCTGTTTTGAAAGGAGTGACTGTGGTATTGCCAAGTTGGATGGTGAGATCGTGTTGCACCGTGGGGTGTGCCGGAAACACGAGTAGTTCTGTCTTGGCAGGGTTCAGCTGGAGGTGATGCTCTTTCATCCAAGCCGAGATGTCTTCTAGACAGGCTGTAATGCGAGCTGCTACAGTGGTATCATCTGGGTGAAACGAGATCTGGGTGTCGTCAGCATAACAGTGATAGGAGAAGCCGTGTGCCCGTATGATGGGTCCCAATTTCCGTAAAGATAACCAAAAACAAACCTTAAAAAAACTTTCTGGGAACCAGAAACTAACGTTAGGGGAACGTTCCCAGAACGTTAGCCTAAAATATTTTTCTTGGGTCCATTTGGCCTCACTACACATCAGTAATAATCCAAACATCCATGCTGTGTTTTTATCCATCGCTTGTCTAATCTAATTAAAATAAGTAAACTGCATCATCCAACACAATATGGAGGATGAAATCAATGCATTAGATTATTCTTTTAGCCTAATAATTCCTTTTTCATCACTAAAGTAGCCTAATTTTCAATATAAACAGCACAATATATCATTTCTAATAAAACCACACTGTGTGTAGGCCTACCTCAACATCAGACATTATATATAGATATTGAAATAAAATAACCAATGACTTCAACACAATATTTAAAGCTGATATTTATTGACAGAAGAATAAACATTTAATTATCTTCAGGCTAACAATATTCTTGTCTCACCACAGAAGTATAGCGCGGCTCCGTCTTTAGATACAACAATCAATAGCCCTGAGTTTCAGTCCTTACATCATGGTCTGTTGATTTAGATGTGTCAAATCAATCGAAAATCACGAAAATATAAGTTTACTCTCAAATCTGTACGTTTTTAAATAAATAAATAAACCGCTAAACTAATGTGTTAGTGGGTGAGATAAAATGAAATGACCGTTAATTTTTAAATGACGGGAGTGCGCGGTAGAGCGGAGCATGCACGTGCTCGAGCGCACACACATACAGTAACAGACAACCACACTAAAGAAGCACACATGAATATATATGATTGTATTTTCATTTACCTCAACTAGTTTATTATTTTCAGCCATTAAAGGGCACTATTAATAATTTCATTTGGTCAGTATAGCGTGTTAATGTGGTATAATTATGATAATTTCTGTATTGCACATGTCACTGACGTTTACCAGTTTTGACTATTTTTACCATTAAAAAGAACCATCAGGGAACGTTATTTTCTGGTTGCAAAAAAATAACCAATAAATAACCATCAGAGAACGTTATTTTCTGGTTTAAAAAAAACAACAAAAAAGAACCATCATGTAACGTTATTTTCTGGTTATTTTCTGGTTGCAAAATAATAACCAAAAAAGAACCATCAGGTAATGTTATTTGCTGGTTATTTTCTGGTTGCAAAATAATAACCAAAAAAGAACCATCAGGTAATGTTATTTTCTGGTTATTTTCTGGTTGCAAAATAATAACCAAAAAAGAACCATCATGTAATGTTATTTTCTGGTTGCAAAAAACAACCAAAATAGAACCATCAGGGAAAGTTATTTTCTGGTTGCAAAAAAATAACCAATAAATAACCATCAGGGAACGTTTTTTTCTGGTTATTTTCTGGTTGCAAAATAATAACCAAAAAGAACCATCAGGTAACGTTATTTTCTGGTTGCAAAAAAACAACCAAAAGAGAACCATCAGGGAACGTTATTTTCTGGTTATTTTCTGGTTGCAAAAATAACCAATAAATAACCATCAGGGAACGTTATTTTCTGGTTATTTTCTGGTTGCAAAAAAATAACCAATAAATAACCATCAGGGAACGTTATTTTCTGGTTGCAAAAAAACAACCAAAAGAGAACCATCAGGGAACATTATTTTCTGTTGCAAAAAACAACCAAAAGAGAACCATCAGGGAACGTTATTTTCTGGTTGCAAAAAAAGAACCAATAAATAACTATCAGAGAACGTTATTTTCTGGTTTAAAAAAACAACAATAAATAACCATCAGGGAACATTATTTTCTGGTTATTTTCTGGTTGCAAAAAAATAACCAAAAAAGTGTGTAACTCTCAAAGTGTGGATTATATAAACACCGTGAGTGTTAATTTGACCTTTTTTAACACTGGCGATTTTGCTGTGCAGTATGTGGTGCTTAGAGAGTGGCTATGTACTTTTTATATACTTCCACGTTTTACTGTGGATTCTGTTTCCAGAGGTGTAAAGAGTACCTGAAAACCATACTTAAGTAAAAGTACAGATACCTTGCAGTGAAAATTACTCCATTACAAGTTACAAGTCACCAATTCCAAAACGACTTGAGTAAAAGTCTTTGAATATCTGATTTTAACAGTACTTGAGTATTTTACTTATACTGAATGTAGGCTCAAAGAAGCAGTCCTCAACACTTAAGAGACACATCAGTGAAAAACTAGAAACAGTTGATTTGTGAGGTGAGCAATCGCATTTATTTTCTTAAATCATAATAAGACTGAACACCTCAAAATTGCAACAAATCATGGTCGACACCATAACCTACGTCATTACAAACACCCTAAGTCTCATTTAAGCTCAAGTGCTCATAAGTAAACCAAAGTCCTTCAAAAAGGTCTCTTCAATATAACAGATAAATAAAATAATGTTAAGTAGAATTAAAAAGTCAAAGCCTTTTTGCACTGGACATGCTGGTTTGGGCCTCATCGCCAGCTGCAGTCAGGTCCTCATTTCACATACACTGTTAGCCCTTACCTGCCATTTCTACAGTAATACATTGGCAACACTGTTGCCAGCTAGTTACTGTAGGTGTTTTACAGTAAACTACTGCAATGGCTGTTTGAAGATACATTATTAAAGAATCTATTAACGCACTTAAGTCACACAGTCTTAGATGAACAAGTGTAAATAACAGATGAACACAATAAATCTGTCAAGATTTCACCAGAGGAGAATTAAACACAAACATCAATAACATCTTCACATATTACAGACACCACTTTCACTTTATTTCTGTCATCTGTGTAAGATCTTATTGAGATTGAACTCTAGTTCATAGTGGTTCAATTGTGTTTTAAGTCACCATTATGGTGATCAGTGTTTGCTTTGGTTGGACTCTTTGACTTTCTTGTAGCTTTAAAATGTACACTTATACAATAACACTGAAAGGGACTTTACAGGAACCGCAACTTTATGTTTGCTTAGTAACTGAAGATACATCTGAAAGAATTCAATCATTAAATAATAATAATATAGCATTTAAGATTTATTAAGATATGTTTGGTAAAGTGATTACATGTTGTAATGGAAAGATCTCTGTCAGAAAATCTTTCTTTGCAATTGAGACACAGTTAGACACTTGACATACAAACCTCATCAATGGTGACAAACAATCATGAATGAGTTTTGTACTATGTACCCAGCATGCATTGCAGCATGAAGCTGTTCAGTTGATTGTCACCATTGTTGAGATTCATATGTGAATTGTTCATTTCTCTGTGTCCGACTCATTCTATAGGTTAATATTTTGTCTATATAGTGTGAGAGCACTTTTGAAAATTGAAATACTATACATTCTTTTTACTGGTTTACATCACTTCATGGCAATAGTCCCACCATATGGTCAAATTTTGAGCAAACATGTTTAGAGCACATTTAGGAAGAGTTAGTTTTAAAAATAAGAGCTTTTGTAGATGTGTGACCTACAGTAACTAGCTGGCAACAGTGTTGCCAATATATTACTGTAGAAATAGCGGGTAAGGGCTAACCGTGTATAAACCGCCAGCGATTGACATCTACCTGATACTGCACTCATATTCATATAAAGAAGCCATGTTGACAAGTTTTTGTAAGTTATGGCAAAATCCACAAGATTGTAGTACCTTCATTGCCCTGTAAATGGCAATATTAATTATAAGATAGGTGGCATGCAAAATGTAATGTGTAATTGCATTAGTCATTACAAATGTAGTGGAGTAAAGAGTACATATACTTGTTCAAAAATGTAGTTAAGTAGAGAGTAAAAGTTGCTAATATCTTTAATACTCAGTACAACTACAAAGTAGCCAAAAAGATACTTAAGTAAAGTAACTAAGTACATTTACTCCAATACTTTACACCACTGTCTGTTTCAGGGTTCAATACAAACATAGGCCTAGCTCTAGAGAAAAAACGGTGTGTTTTGCTAGTTGAAAGTTTGAACGGGGATGGAGGGGTTGTGGAGATTTGAGCACCCACCGGCAGAAACATAAATTGCCATCCATGCCTTAGATTACATCAATTATATGTTACACATGATTGTTCTAACGGACTGACACTGTAGACAAACCCAAACATGTCACATTTTACTGAGCAAAAGCTATTTTCATGAAAATGATATCTGGAGTGTTACTAATAGGAAAAAAACAACCGAACACACGAGCGAAACAAATGTCAAGAGGACTGTCAAACAAACAGTGAAAGTGTTGAGACAGAGCGAGGTTACAGACAGATGGGGATTTTCTTTCTCTTGTCCTTTGAGTCTCGTTCACGCTTGGCCAAGCGTCTCTTCATCTCCTCTGGCACTCGCTCATAACAGCGTTTACACACCGGCTTCAGGTCCACCTCAACAAACTTATCCCTGAGCAACAAACAGACAACAGCATTGAGACTTCATGAATAAATCACATTCAGTATGTATTTATCTTTACGTGTGAGCTTTGATGAAGAACGCACTTGAGAGTCAGTCTGGAGTTGCATGTGGAACATGTGAAGCAGTTGACACACCAGGCCTTGTTCAACGCAGACACAACTGAAACACAAGAAAGCTTCATTATCTACTGCTCATTAGAGCTGTACAGTTCATCGAGGCATTTCAGAAAGGCGGGGCACAGAGGAGCAACAGTAATGCACGGTATGTGAAAACTAAGTAAGGGATAATCCACAGCTAGCCATGCGTTAAAGGGTTTTAATGCATGACGTGGAGGCCAAGAACCACCCGACGCGAAGGGGATAATCCATAACCTCTTAACATGTTTCACACATAAATGGAGTGCATTTGAATTTGTGGGGTCAAAAAGATACATAAATAAATAAATAAAACATAAATAACCCAAAACAAACCTAAACATACTGTAAGACACCGCTACATATACACAGCCTAGCAGTGATGAGACTTGTGGCAGTTCCTGTCCATAATAACACAGAGGGGCACTTGGCAGGCCTCGCACATGAATGGAAATTGATTGAAACTGGAGCAGATGAGCAGTCGGAAAGTTCATCTTCGTCGGACGCGAGTAGTAGCTCCAAAACCTCGTATACTTCTTTTTCCATGCAGTCATAACGTTACGCATCCATGTGTGTGTGTTTGCACTTGCGTTTGTAAATGTGCATGTGTGAAAGAAATGATCAAGCAACGGACTGTAATGATAAAGAGACGCAACGACGAGTAGAACGTAAAGCATACCGCAAACGGAGATCCAATGTCGCGGCTTGTGATGTCACCACATGCGACAAACCTTAGGGTCATAGTGCACAGAACGTGATTACGTCATAGGAGTCGTAGGAAAAGGTAACCACGCAACCACTAGTAACCTTAGATCTATAGAACATGTGCGCAAAGACGTGCGATGCATTTTTACAGTTTTTTGTTATAGATTTTTACACAATTTGTGCAGACTCATTAGAGGGGAAAACAACGCAACAGGATCGTGTTGTAGGCTTGATCTGAAAGTGTAACGTCTGTCATTTTGTATGCAAAAAGAATTATTCTGCTACCCATTTGGATTCCGTTTTTATTGGCTCTTGAACAGAGACACGCAAACGCTCCCGTCAGTTTTAAAGGGTTAACGCACGGCTAGGTGTGGATTATCCCGCTTATACCATGCTCATTTGCCAAGTTAAATCTTTTATTGATGTTTACAGTGAAATTTGAGATCAAACAGGTGAAAATTACATTGATTTTTTCAGTTAAATTTCAAATTTAATCAAACTTACTGGAGCTACCTGTGCGTTAAAGGGTTTTAATGCACACCTTCCAGCCAATCAGAATCGAGTATTCAAAAAGACCACGGTATAATGTGTTTTAAACACACTGTATTACACCAAATACACACAATAATGTTCGTTTTAGCCACCCAATATGACCCCTTTAACTAGACAGGTTGGAAATGAAACTAACGATTGCAGTCCCTTTGATAGATCTCATGCAAATATTCTTTCAAAATCTTCATTTTTTTTATGTTTTTCAACACGTTTCATTGAATTCTTTAAAGGCCACTAGAGGTCACAAAACACCAACACAGGAATATCGTTAAATAACGCTGCATAGAATGAGTTGTAGTCTTCAGCTTCATCGCCGATGAACATCAGTCCGATTAGATTCACAAATCATGATGATTAATCAACAACAACACAGTGGCACGCCGGACGCTACCGCTTTCTCATCAGACTCTGTGTTTTGCCATGGGCTGTGTTGGACGTCATGCAGAGCTGCACAGATCCATCTGCATGCACTCTCGCAATACTTTACATCCCATAAAATCACAGCATGCTACACAACTGCAGGTCCCGTCTCTAGTTTTACAGTATCTGGACTGAAGTACTGCAATGCTCTCCAAACCAACCTTCAGCATACGCCATCAAACCTCTACAGATGCTCTAGAATACACCAGTCCACTCTTCATCAGTCTGGACTGGCTTCCAGTTTCTGCTCGTACAGTAATGGCGTGCCGTGACGCGGGATTGACTGGAACGCATGGAGGTCAGAGGTAGGACATTAAAATAGGATGTTCCCACCTCAGGCTTTGGCTCGAATGCGGTATTAAAGTGGAACCCTGGGATCATGTGGACATCTCACATACCGTATCTCTCATAGACCTTTTCCTCTGGAGCTGATCTGCTACACGGTATCAAATGAAGATAACAGGTGTAAAGGTTTGGCAAGCTGTGTCGCTCCTGGTGCTTTGGTCATTTTTAAATAAAGTTGTAGCTGAAGGCTGAAGAAGCCTACGACCATCAATCTCTGATAGTAATTTTGGTTGGAAAAGATTACGTTGTTTCGGATGTTTGCTTTTTCCCTCGCTCCTGCAGCGACGGCCCAGTGTTGGTCCTTGAAGGAAACACGCCATGAGAAACAGAGAGGTGTTGCCATTAGACTGAAAGCTGTAAAGCATCATAGCTGGCGAGCGATCGTTGGATCCGTCCTGTTGTTCCCTTTACAGTGGGCCTTTTCCCAGTCACGACCTTCTCAGGAATGGTTCTGCTTAGTGTAGCAACGTGGCCTACTGATATAGCGACTACGCCACCCCAATACAATTGGGGACAAAATGAACAAGAACACACAAGTCCGTTCCACTGAACAGGGAAAGGCAGGAGACTTTTTATTCATCTAAAATGAGGGTCGAAATTGAAACTCACAGAAGGACCACATCCACAGTTTTGGTCAAAACATAAATCACAAAAGGAAAGAAAAAGGAGGCTGGGGCTTCGTACACAAGGAGCGGGCTTGTAAAATGACACCAATTATACAAAGCAAAACCACCCCAAATGAAGGTCACGCAAAGTGCACGGCAAACGTGACACAGCAATAGACAGCCCTCAACAAAGGGGATGAGACCAAGCCCGCTTCTGAAGCACCCAGCTTCTATAACGAAACCAAAAACAAACACAAAGAAAGAAAAGTTAATCAATAAAGAGAATACTCAAAACAAACAAAAACATAAATACTGTCGCTGAATCATACTGATCGAAAATCATAAGGATTCAAAATGACTACAGGGACTGCGTAACAATAATCGTTACAAAACCTCGTGCCAGCGTTCAATACGATCAGCATCTCTAACGCGACAGTAAAGACACACAAAATGATCAAAGCAAGAACGGAAAACATTAAGTAAAACAAATGAATCCCCTGGAAAAACAGCAGCGTGGCTCCGAGCAGCCGTTGGAGAAGACATGCTTTGCATCAAGCGATAGCGTGCCACTCATGACCATGTTCCTCACGCTCATGCAATGGCTTCTTTGGCCTTTACAACAGTCACAGCCATCGCTGCGACCCTGCCGAACTGCAAAGCTGACCGAGTGGGAGAAAAGTAACACTACTCCCAGTACGTCTCGTCTCAACCCACCAGCACACATCATACAACACTACAGTGTTTCAAGGACCACTGGCACATTAATGGGGTTACATGTCCACTGCATTGCTCGTAGCAACCCAGGAAGGGGCGGGTTTTCGGCCATGTGACTATGGCATCCCCAACCGGTTTATATACCCACCCGGCAAATGCTAATTGCTTATGTATTTAATGCTTGTGTGACCAGCCCTGCTACATTAGTGTTCCATCACTGTTTTTACCACTGAAAATTTGGAATTTCCTTGCACGATTGACACTTGAATTTAAGACGGTGATCTAAGCCCGTTTACTGAACCTGTCCTCCTGTACTGCACGCTCTTTATCTGGTCGTGAAGGGGGGGTGGTGGTAATTTGTAAAGCAAGTTTTCAGTGTACATGACAGTTTTGAGCTACAAATGTTCCAAGTGTGTTTTGTGATACACACCTCCGCAGCCAAAATGTTTTTTAAATGTTTTTTCTGGATAGTTTGATACAGATACAGTATATGTTGACCCAATAAGGTGCTTGCTAGGGATTTTGCATTCTTACACACTCATGGAATTTCCTAGAAGAATGCACAGACCCAAGCACACCCACGGCCGTACTCCTCACTTACACCTTCTCGTCGCGTTGGCACTGCAAACCTGATAGTCTTGTCATTTCACAGCAAATGCAGCAGAGGAGTTCGCTTCAGCCTATGAGTTCCTCTGTTTGTTTGATGAAAACCTTATCACCCCACTGAAGCCAAAGCGTCACTGCTTTAATGACTTAATGGCTTAAAGTACCAGTGAAATAAAACATTTCACTGTCTATGTTTTCATGAAATATTGCAGCGTTTATTGTAAATAGTTTATTAATGTGGCTCATTCTCTTTTAAAAATGCATGTGCCCTCATAATCTTCAATTAAAATCTGAAAATGCACTTCCTTCGTGTAATGACTCTCCATCTTAAATCAGGTATGTTAGACGGCTTGGGCGGAGCATCTGTTAACTCCTCCCCTTCAACTGTAAGTCTGCTGCCAGCTCCATTTCAAAGTGCAACAGCTGTTTTTATACATCCAATCAAATCGCAGAGAAAGACGAAAGCCACGCCAAGTATTTTTCTCATTCTAAATTCTGTTTCACTCAGAAATGCGTCAAAATACGGAAGTAAAACGACCAAAACTTCCGGTTCACTGGGACTAAGCACTGGTTTGAAACTTGCGACTCTAACTTTAAAGAAGCCAAATTTAGACTCCCTGATTCTTTATCATTTTAGACCAGTTTCTAATTTACCTTTTATGTTCAACATTTTGGAGAAAGTCCTTTTAAAAACAGCAATCTTATTACATTGTTGGGTGTTAGTACTTTAGATTAGGAGACATGAGCGTGTAATGTAGCTTTAGCTGTTACTGAACATTTATTTCTTAACTGTTTGAAAGGTTTTTACCATGGTAAAACCGCAATGGATGACCGTGCTTCACTCATATGTTGACATATACTCTGCATTTTGGAACGGTAAATTTTTTTGTGGTTGTTACTAATTTGGGGTTTGTAACATAAAGTAATCACATTATGTGGCTAAAAACAAAAACGTTTGAGAAAATGTTTGCATGAGGGCATTTTAAATTGATGCCTTCTAAAACCTAGAAGCTCAAAATCAGGGCCCCGAGAAAAGCACAGCCCGGTTCTAGATCGAGTTCCAGCCCTGGTGGAAAGGGCTATCAGACACTTTGCAGACTGTGTGTGCGCGTGTGTGTTTAATGTGAACTCTGCTAATAAAGAGTAAAGACAAACGGTCTCACCTTGACCCTCAATGACACGATTGCAGCAGTAACAAACGTCTCCAAAGAGCTACAAGAGAAACAATCTAACATCAAGATCAAAGTCATTGTGGAAAGTTTATAGATGAGACTTCATCTATGATTCAATCGATTTCTATTTGTTTGATCATTCTTGCAACTTTTCTTTGGAAACGGCGTCAACATGTGTCCATGATGGCAGTGTGTGTTTGTGAGTGCATTAAGATTGTTGGAAGTAGTTTTGATCTAATGTGAAGAACACAGTCTGAAACACTAACTTAATCAAAATAGAAAGGTGGAACAATAGTTTTCTCATTTTTCCTGCAGTTTTGCTGTTATCGTGTCTAAGTAAAGCCCAAATCTGTGTGATTTTGAAGATTTTTAGCAACACATACAGTGTAAAATAAACTGGTACCTTGTTGTAGTGATTCTCGCAGTACGCCAGCCCCCTGCGTTCATAATGTTGATGACCGAGAAATGGTTTCTCACATTTAACACACACAAAATGCTGCACACACACATACACACGCACACACACACATACACAAGAAGGAAATATTATAGGATAGCAAACAAGAATAAATCAACCATAAAACAACAATAATTCTTAGTAGCTATAGTTATGGATGAATAAACAACCTAATATTAGGGTAATAAATTCCAGTCCAGTGAGATGAAATACCTCAACATGCCATTGTTTGCCCATAGCGTTCACCACTCGACCCTCTATGGGTCTCCTGCAGGCGCCACAGATCGGCACGCCCAATTTATCATGACACGGCAGACAATAGAGCTCGCCCTTGAGTTCCCTCGCATCAGCGCTCAGCTCTTTACTGCACACACACACACACACGGTCAGGTTTCCATACATTGTGGGACGTAATGATGTTTATACTGTACAAACTGTATACAAAGCTTTCTGCATTTTCAAATAAACATCATTTACTTTGATTTATAAGCAGTTTTCCTCATGAGGACCACTGACTGATTTACACATTGCAGATTGATCAGATTTGTATATTTATATAATACATTTTATCTTAAATTTCTTTAACAAATTCCACACCCTTATGTTATGTTGGTTGTGTATGATTTGATTTCTTTCACCGAACACCATGAGAATGATATTAAATCACACTTTACAACGCCAGGGAATGGTGCCCGTGGTTTTAAAAAGCACAAACATCCATCATGAAATGAATCCATTGACTTGAAAAATGTCTTCTGAAGTGAAACGAGAGGTTTGTGAGAGAAATGCATTCATATTTTCCACTCATTTCGATGTTTTACATGCCATTTGAATCCTTAAATAATCTTCACGAAGATGAATGATTACAAAGATGATTTTTGTTTGGGTGAACTGACTTGCACAGATGAATTGGGCCACCGCATTATTTTCTGTATTTTTACAGACGTTTTCTGGTTGTTTTCTGGTAAACTGAATGATGGTTTTGAATGAGATGTTTAGCACTCACCCACAGTTGTTACAGTTGAAGTGGTCAGGATGATACGGGTCATTCTTATAAATCAGAGGAAGCTCTTCGATAAGGCCGTGACACTTCTGACAGATGTATTTTCCCACACCATGACCTTTCTCACCATTATGACACGTTCGACACAGATGTCTGTCAAAAATGTAAATAACTTGGAATGAAAATGTCAACTCTTCAAGGGTAGTTTCAAGTGAGTCGTGTTCACCTGCTGGCGTTCTTCACAAAGCCCACGTCGGCGAGGACCGTCCCACAGATATCACAGCAGAAACACTGCGGGTGCCAGCTGTTGTTCAATGCCTTTATCACCCGACCAATGATGAACTCTCCTGAGAACATATTTATAGATATGTAGATATATCCTAACACTGTCATAAATGCATGTATCAGAGGTAAAGTACTGGAGTCTCTGTTTGTAATCTGAGGAAGAGTTTCACTCACCGCACTGCTGACAGCAGGGAGCAAACAGCATATGAAAATCATGTTCACAGTATTTTCTGCCTTCAAACTGCAGAGAAAAGAAAGTGAGAGTGAGAGTGAGAGGAGCGTGTGAGTCAAACGCTGAAGAATGAATGACGTCATGCTGGACTTTCTGAATGTTTGCCTCAAGTCTCACTTTTAATGTGTACGCAACTTCAAAAATACTGCAACAGAACAGGCATGAATGAAGACTCCTCACATGACCCTCTATGTGCTGCTTGAGTCAACTGTCTGAAGTTTTGATCTTCTTAAAGCATTTAATGCGCGTGACAGAAATAACCGATGCGAAGTCTATTCGTCACGTGTAAAGAGATCACTGAACTGTGAGCGTTCAGTTTGTGTGCTTGTTACCTCATAAAAGAGTCCGTCCACAAACTGTTGGAAACACTGTGCACATGTGAAGCATTGTTCATGATACAGCTCGCCGTTACTGTTCACCATCCTCTCAGTGTGACTGAAGACGCTCTTGCAGCGCTCACAGATGGCATTGGCCAATGCATTTGCCATGTTGCTGCGGAGACAAACGTGTCAATCATTTCTCATTGCTCATTAGTCACCGGCTTACCTGTAGCTCAGTGGTCAGAGCATGGTGTTGCTCGCCAACGCCAAGGTCATGGGTTGGATCCCAGGGATTGCACATACTTAGAAGCAAATGTATAGTGTAATGCAACGTGAACCGCTTGTCTGCCTAATGCATACAACCCCCCCCAACCCCCACCCCCCATAACATACAGTAAGAAGAATGGTTCTGTCGGTTTATCAGAAATAAACAAGATATACTAAACTAGTGCCACTGGAAACACACAGCAAGGTTTAGTGTTCGTCCGACCCTAGAGAGGTCTGTTCTTCATTATTCAATTAGCCAGATGTGATTGTTTATGATTTCACTTGATCTTAAACCTGCTCAGGTCTCACGAGCAGAGGCAGTAGTGGTTTTTGGCACGGGGAGGCATTTTTTCATGATACATGGGGGGCGGCATGAGCAGTTAAAAAAAAATCCTCTGCGCCGCCACCGTGAAGCGGTTTTCTATTATCTATCATTTCACTGTGTGGGGAATTGGCAAATTGGCGCCCCTGCTTGCTGAGAAGGTGCCGTGCACAGAAGCTGTGTGAAATGGCTAATAAAAATAGGTAATACAAAACGATTATGTGGTCACCATTAGAGTGTTTTCACGACGAATCATCAATCAATACTGCTGACTCGTGAGTGAAGTTCAGAGTAGAAAATAATTTATTATACTGCACGTGATGTTACAGCACATGCCTATAGCGATTCTGGGGTGCGATCGACTTGCATTAAAGAGCTTTATTTTCACAGTTATTTCTAAAGAAGAATCCTTTTTTCTCCAGCAAAATCTGCGATTTCCATTAGGGTCAATAGCAGTGCTTACTTTCAATGCCTCCAACATGGCCGACTTCCGGATTGATGACGCGTCGTGAAAACACTATTGGTTTAGTCTTGACTTCTGGTTGTGTTGGGGGGATGGGAAACCTGTTGATTGTCGAGTGCCAAATTAACACAGAGATGGACAGGAAGAGGTCAAAGCCATCAGGTGCCCAATTTAGAAAAAAGAAGAAAAGAAGAAGAGGAGAAACGAGCAAAAGATAAAGGTATGCAATTACGTTCTCTCTGTATGATTATTATGGTATCCATGTCATGAATGAAGGGCTAGTGTTAATTGGTGGGTATAACTTTTAAAGTTTGTGTTTATTTTTGGCACATTTATGTATATAGTGTATATTATTTAAAGTTCTGATAACTTATACTGTCATATTTTGTGCAGAATTGTGTTCATTGTCTTTTGGCAATGTTGGAGGTGGAGATCGTGCACCTTAAAAAGTGTGTTTCCTGTTGTAATTGCTATAGTTAAATAACTGGATTCTCTTAAATGTGTTTTTCAAATGTTTTAATGAAGGATTTGTGCAATTGAGAAATTTTCACTTACTGTATGTTGTTATAAAAAAAATTTGTTGTCACAAAAAATATGTTTGTGCAGAATTTTGTGGTATTTTTTTTGGGGGGGGTGCTCGAAGGGAGTCTCGCCCAGGGTGTAATTCAATGTAGAACCACCACTGAGCAGAGGCTTACTTCATGTCAATGAATTCAGATCGCGGCCATGTCACAATCATATCTGCATTATTTTTACAAAAGCTACTTTTTGCGGAAGGTGCATGCTAATATAATAAGAAAACCTTTTTGAATTTAACATGTAACGTTTAGGGAGATATTGTTTGTCTGGTGAGGGAGTTCTTCATTTGTTGGACCTTCACATTAAGTAAAAGAAATCAAAATCAATCATTTGAGACCTCAGCCTGTAACACTGTTGAATTTTATACCATGGTCTTTTTGAATACTGGATTCTGATTGGCTGGAAGGTGTGCATTAAAACCCTTTAACGCAAGGCTAGCTGTGGATTATCCCTTACTTAATCAAGAAAAATAAATGAATATATTCATATTTCAGTAATAATGCATTAAAGGGATAGTTCACCCAAAAATAAACATTCTGTCGTCATTTACTCACATCTGTATAAATGTCTTTGTTCAGATGAACACAGAGAAAGAAATTTGGAAGAATGTTAGCAATTTTCAGCTCTGGGGCATCATCCACTGCATGGTAGGAAAAAAAGATTGCATTTTTTTGTTCTGTTGAACACATAATGAGATATTTTGAAGAATTTTGGAAAACAAACAGTTGAATTAATTTCATTCTTGCTACTATGGCAGTCAATGTCCCAGAAATGGCAGTTGCTAACATTCTTCCAAATATCTTTCTCTGTGTTCAACAGAAAAAAAGTCATTTGTACAGGTTCGGAGCAACTTGAGGACGAGTAACTCAAGACAGAATTTTCATTTTTGGGTGAACTAACCTTTCAAGCAAACAGCTATTGAATTAATAAGGACAAAAACATTGACTGACTGAAATTTCTTACAATCTAAAAACATTAAAACAACATTTTGTGTTCAGTTGAGGATAAAACACAAACTTTAGGAGTTTCTAAGCATTTTCGGGCATAAGGAGGTTAAAGATCAAAGTTAATTGAGGGCTTTTTCGGAGTCAAAGTGCTGAGTGTATAATCTGGAGTTAGATGTTGGCTGCCATGGTCCCTTCTGATTGAAGCCATTTTTACATTCATGCATTTGGCAGACGCTTGAATCCAAAGCGACTTACATTGCATTACACTATACATTTGTGTATTCAACCATCGAACTAATATAAAATAATATAAAAAGAAAGCAATAAGCCCCGCAAAGCAGTGGGTTGCAAGTGCATTTGATAACAGCTAAGGCGCGTTTTTAGGCACGACGCGAAGCAGATCGCTGCTCAACCAATCAGAATCAAGGACCAGATCTGACTATTTTATAATTGTGGTTCTGAGTTTCTCTGACGACTGTTGTTACACCCAACAGCACAACATAAGCGTGTCTCAAGCTGTTGTGAAGCGTCCGGCCGGGAGTGTTTGCTTGATGGTTGTCTGTGCTGTGACCGGACACAAACTTATGACGATGTCCTGAACTCAACACATTTTGTCTTTCGGCTCTAGCCAGGACAAGGGCATGATTGATAATAACTTTTGGGCAACTGATGTCAGTAAAGTCTGTGACATCACCGCTTCATGTGTTATACAACATTCCCATCAGAAACAGCAGTTCAGTCTGTTGATGTGTAGAAATGATTCGTAGTTTCATCACAAACGGGTGATTGTCCCCTCATCTCTGTACCAGACTCAGCAGATGTAGACATTTCTGCTCGAGCAGCTATTTGCACATTTCTTCGTATTGAATGAGTGTGACAGCACATGATGTTTGTGATTGTGTTTACATGAATGAACGATCATGGCTTGGTTTAACGGTTACAGACCCGGGGAGGAATAAAGTACACAGAAGAATACTGAAGAGAATCAATGATGAAAGAATGCTTCTGCTTTATTTAAGAGTCAGACGTGAGGATGGAATGTCGGCTTTATGCTGTGTGTGATTGTACAGACGTGTTTGATGTGTAAATGTCAACGCTCATGTCTGTTATATGTCAGAAACGGATGTTTTAAGGCCTGGAATAATTCAAAGCAGCAGCGGACACATCTCACATAAGAACACATAAGATTGTGAATGAAGAATCACACGGCAGATCCTAACTCAAACATGTCAGAACATTGCCATGAATATTGCTCAGAAGCACAACAGAAAGGTGATGTATGTGTAGTGGACATATGAAGACTCACTAGCGCACATAGAAGTCACAGAACTCCTTGTAGACTTTGACGTCACTCCGTCTTCTCTGTGGCATCTCCGATTCTCCAGAAATCCCATTGACTCGACCCATATCGGCGTCCTCAGAGACGGAAGGTGTCTGAATCTCCATCAGGATATTACTTCACACCAAATCCCTCAATCCACTGAAGAACGTGTGAAAGCTGCGACCGTCTGAGAGACAATAATAGACTCACACACACCTCCTGTCATCTGTCATCTGTCATCTGCATCTGTCTGTTACTCACCAGCTCAACAATGTTCGCTTCATCTGCAGCTCATTTTACACTAGATTTACAACACAATTCATTTATTTCACTGCTGTTCATTCCCTCACGCAGATCAAGTCTGTTTCTCACGTGTGTGTTTCACAGTCACAGAAATGAAAACTTTCTTCCACCCCGTGATGTCTCTATAAATACACCCCATCATCACATGTCCAAACTTGGTGGTTGATCTCTGTGTGTCCGGGCTAAGTTTGGGTAAAGAAGAAAACTCCTCCCTGTGTCCATGTGTTTCTCAAAGCATGCAGACACACGTGATCCACATTTATCAGCAGTCTCCCTCAACATTCATGACGAAACAAACCAGCAGCACAACACACGTGCAGTAATGAGGTCCAGAATCAATTTTGGGATGGTTGCCCAGACAGGGCTTGAAGGTCCAGTGTTCGAAATTTAGCATCACCTATTGGTGAGGTTGTGAATTGCAACCAATGTCTCACTCCACCCCTCCCTTTTGAAGCACTACGGCGGCTGACACAGAAGTAAGATGTCGTCACGTTTTCATTTCTTTCCCGAATGAGATAACGTATTTATGAAGCGCGCTCTGTAGAGCAGTTTGTCCATTTAGGGCTACTGTAGAACCACATGCAAGAGGACCCGCGGTGTATGTGGATAGAAATAACTCATTCTAAGATAAGAAAACATAACGCTTCATTGTGTAAGATCTTTATACACCTCTGAACACATAGTTATGCGAAATCTATTCTCTGGTTGAAATGAATGTTTCAGCTTTCATAACTCAAAACAACTTGTACTGACAGATCTCACAGATCTGTCCTTTTTGTCTTAAAGTCCCAGTGAAATTAAAAATGTGTTTATAGATTACCAATGTGGGTCATTCTCCTTCGTGTGGCTTCCTAATCTTTAGTTAAAATCTGTAAAAGCACTTCCGCCCTCAAATGACTCTACATCTCAAATTACAAAAGACGGCTTGGGCGGGGCATCCGGTAACTCCTCCCCTTCAACTATCAGTCTGCTCACAGCTCCATTTCAAAATGCAACGGTTGTTTTTATTCATCCAATCAAATCGCAGTGAAAAAACAAGCCAAGCCCACTATATTTTCTCATTCTAAATTCTGTTTCACTCAGAAATGCATCAGAATATGGAAGTAAAAACGACTACAACTCTGGTGGACTTTAAGATGCACACCAGTAAAACATTTTTGTAGATACTCCTTGAATGTCCTAATTTAACTAATGCGTAGTCCTGTTTTAATGTAATCCATGTCTGTGATCATGATGCGTTATGAAAGACAAAAAACACAATTCATTTCTAACTTTCTTGTGTGTGTGTGTGTGTGTGTGTGTGTTTAGAAACAGATGTCAAATGTAAATTTGTCTGAGGGTTGAGATGAACATCATGGTGGGTGGGTTACTTCTGTTTGGTGATCACTCACTCGGCTGAAGAAATGAGTGAAGGCTGTAAGCCAAACATGCAGAGTCTTCCATTAAATACAGGACAATCCTGCTCTGGACAACAACTTCATGCGTAAACTTCAAACACTGAATATATACAATAAAACAGTGCGTCTCTTCATTTGTGGAATGAAATCCAGGTTTAGGTTTTGAGTTCTCTTTTCTACAGATGGAAAGATTCTCATCTACACTACAACATCTTTCTGATCTAATGAAATTTTTTTTTGCTAATCTGGCAACCGATTCTTGAGTTCACACCTTCCTCCCCAATACACAAAAAAGTTAACAGGATTTCAAATTCTCTTTTATGTATCATTTATTTTCAGTGCACCAATATACAACATTGACAAGCAACAGAAAAGAACCGAGTAGAGAAAGCGACGCTTTCAGATTCACAAGCATTAAAAGAAACTTACACCAGCTAAACCTTCAACAATCAAACATTGTTTGTACCAGCAGATTTGAACAATTTACCGTTAATCTTTCACTTCTAGAATCATGTTCTTGTAATAAATACATTCTGCTGCCTCCACATGAGAAACCCCTGATCTGATAATGAGAGTGTTTCAATACAAAAGTACATGTTCACAGTTGATATGAAATCAAGCAACACCCACGCTTGTGCAACAAGATGAGAATAAATACAGATAAATAAGCCAAACGAGAGAGAGAGGTGATGTGCTGGTGATGGTCACTTCTATTCCTTCATATGGACGATGTCCTTTACTGATGTGGGGGTCAGTGTGTTTTTATCTGATCCCTGACCAGCTGTGCAGATACGACGTCCACCCTAACCCTCTGGAGCTGACAGACTCCTCCTCGCCTACAAACCCATTCAAACAACATTTATATGACACATAATGACAATCAATCAATCATTCCTCAAACGTGTGTGTGTCTGGGATATATTTATGATGTCAGTGAGTCTGGTCGCGGTCTTGATCTAGATACTGTAAATCTTTCAGCTCACAAAAGAAGAATGATAAAACGGTCAGTTCTGCTCCTTGACATTGGTTGAGTCGCGTTCTAAGACGTTATAAAATACTCGACTTGTAAGTGCTGACCGCGTAACATAGCCTAAACATCAGTGTGCCGCTGTGAATGTTATATGGAATAACCCTTTTACTAAAGCAACAAGCCGTGTGATGCAGTGGGTTACAGTGCATTCTAGAACAGCTGAGGGGCTTTAATGACTCGTGACCCTCTGCTTCTTGAGATGAACGCTTTAGTACATCTGTTCAAAACACATTGATGACTGTGATGTTATGATGTCAGGTGTTGTTGTGAACAGCTGAGAACACAAACCTTGAGCGATGGCAGCCAGTTTATTCTTCTCTTCTGGACTGAGCTGCAGCATGGTGTGAATGACGGGGAGTAACGCCTGACGCTCGCTGCCCGACCGCAGGAAGATGAACTGCAACAACACATTCTTAAAATATTCCAGATTAGCCACAGATTTCTCTCTCTCCTGATTACGCTCCAGTCGCCGCACTTCACTCTTCAACAGCTGAGGAGAGGAGACGAACACAATGCAACAAATTAATCAACACAAATAATGCAACCGATCACCACCACCACACTTAGGGCTCTCTGGGCACAATGCGACGCTAGGCGTGGCGCAAGCGTTTTTTGCTCATTTCAGACTGACGTAGTTTTCATTTTCACGGCCTGCGCCACGTTGTTTAAATAGCAAATGCATATGTGCCCATTTATGAGCCCATGGGTGTGCTGGTCTTGTTGGCGCCATTGACCAAGTGAAACCTGGTCTAAAGTCAACAGCACAATATATTGTTTTGTTATTAAAAGAGCACGTTAGTAATAAAGGCCCGTATGCGGGTGCACAGCGCACGTACATTCTGCCTTTTTCACACAGAGGGACACGCAGCAGCACACAAACATGCCAAATATTCCAAATACAGTGGCTTGCAAAAGTATTCATCCCCCTTCATTTTATTCACATTTTGTTATGCTGCTGCCTTATCTTAAACTACTTTAAATGATTATTTTTTTACATTAATCTACACAATATGCACAATAATGACAAAACAAAAAACAGATTTTTGACAGCTTTGCAAATTTATTAAAAATAAAAAACAAAAATAAGTACATTGCACAAGTATTCACACCCTTCACTCAGAAAATGGTTAAAGCGCCTTTACAGACTCAAATCTTTTTGGGTATGATGTGAAAAGCTTTACACATCTGCATTTGGCAATTTTCTGTCATTCTTCTCCTCAGATCCTATCAAACTCTGTCAGGTTGGATGGAGATCATCAGTAGACAGACATGTTCAGGTTTCTACAGAGATGTTCAGTTGGGTTCAAGCACTAGCTGGGCCACTCAAGGACATAGACAGAGTTGTCCATAAGCCACTCTTGAATTGTATAAGTTGTGTGCTTAGGATCATTGTCATGTTGGAGAATGAACCTTCTGCCCTGTCCGAGGTTCTGAATGTTCTGGGCTAGGTTTTCATGATCATTATCTCCGTATTTTGTGTACAGTCCCTGAAGCTGAAAAACACCCCCACATCATGATGCTGTTTCCACTACACTTTACTGTTAAGACGGTATTGTACAGGTGTTGAGCAGTGCTTGTTTTTCTCCAGACATGATGCATGAATCTGAGATTCATCAGACCAGAATATCTTGTTTCTGACAGTTTGAAAGATTCGTTGAAGTACGTTTTTGCATATTTCAAGTTTCCATGTGTCTTCACTGAGCAAAGGCTTGAGTCTGGCCACTAAGCCATAAAGCCCAGATTGGTGGAGTGTTGCAGTGATGTTTGTCCTTCTGTAAGTTTCTCCCATCTCCATATATGATCATGGAGCTCAACCAGAGTAATCATCAGCTTCTTGGTCACCGCTCTAACCAAGACCCTTCTCCATCGATGGCTCAGTTTGGACAGGAGGTCAGCTCAAGTAAGAGATCTGGTGGTTCCAAACCTCTTTCATTGAGGATAAATGGAGGCTACATGCTTCTGTGAACCTTCAATACAGCAGATTTTTTTCAGAAGTCTTCCCCAGATCTGTGCCTTGATACAATCCTGTCTCAGAGCTCTACTGGCAGTTCTTTTGACCTCATGTCTTGGTTTTTACTTTGATATGCATTTTCAGCTGTTGCACCCTTTATAGAGAGGTATGTGCCGCTCCAAATCATACTTATTCAATTGAATTTGGCACAGGTTAACTCCACTAGAAGTGTAGAAACATCAACAAGCAAAACTAATGCTTCTGAGCTAAATTTCAAGTGTCCCAGAAAAGGGTGTGAATACTATGGAGCAATGTACTTACTTCAGTTTTGAATTTGTAATAAATTTGCAAAGTTGCCACAAACCTGTTTTTTTGTTTTGTCATTATTGTGCATGGAGTGTAGATCAATGTAAATTATTTTTAATTTAAAGTAGTTTAAGATAAGGCAGCAACATAACAAAATTTGAATATAATGAAGGGGGAGGAATACTTTTGCAAGCCACTGTAAATAGATTACAATGTAATAGATTATTATTGTGCACAAAGATAAAAAAATCCAGCTTGTCCTGTAGATGGTCTGCTCCCGCACGTAAACCTCGCGCGAGCACCAGCAGATGTGTTTCCTCTCTGGACAAGCGTCCAGTCTTCGCTCTTGTAAATTCCACCGTGTAAATAGCGAATCTGCCATGGAACGAGCGCAACTGGCTCTTAAACTGGCACTTGCGCCCTGCGCTTTAGACCATGCGCTTAGATCGTTCAAATAGGGCCTCAAGGTTCAAGGTGTCTTTATTAGTACCCCTGAGGGTAATTTTACTGTGCAGATGGGAAATTCATCAGTCCACACATAAGACGATCCAAAACCATCAAACAGTTCCTTAAAAATAAATATGAAAAGAATAAGAAAAAGCAGTCATGACAAAAGTGCTTGTCCACTCTTTATAAAAACTGCAAGAGCTTAAAATGCTAAACAAAGCCACAGGTATCATCTCTTGATTACCATAGAGATCTGCTAAATCATGTTGTTGTTCTCCTATTATCTTACTAACCCACTAGACAATCTGATTCAAAGATTTTTTGTTCTTTAAGGACAGATTAGCAAACCACGTCACAAAGGAGAATGACAAGATTGACTCAATGAAAGCCGGATAAAAAAGGGTCATCAAAGATCTGTTGATATGAAATCTGGACAACTTTCTGAGGCACCCCAGATGCTACTGTCCTCTCTTCTCTTATATACAAACTCACAGTTCTTTTGAAGAGTCAGTTGAACCAGTGGACCGACATAATAAATCTGAAAAAATGCCACTCACAAACAAACACAACCAATCATTGATCACGACCAACACACTTACAACAACACAACTGATCAATTAACACAAAACATATCATTAGCTCAGTATAACAATGTGTGTGTGTGTGTTCTCACAGTGATCTGCTCCATCAGCACAGCGTTGGTGGCTTCAGTCTCATGCAGCAAACCATTCAGATGCTCCATGCTGCGGGTGGCAGTGTTGAGTTTCTGTGTCACTTCCTCTTTACTGAGCTCCACCTGCCAAACAACAGGCTCTGCACACACACGCACACACGCGCACACACACACACACACACACACACACACACACACACACACACACACACACACACACACACACGTCTGGTTTATTATCTCCGTGGGGACAGACCATAGGCGTAATGTTTTTATACTGTACAAACTGTATATTCTATCCCCTATCCCTAACCCTATCCCTAAACCTAAAGATCATAGAACACTTTTTGCATTTTTAGATTTGTAAAAAATATTGTTCTGTACAATTTATAAGCTTTTTTGCCCATGAGGACCTCAATTTTGGTCCCCACAGTGACACGAGTCCCCATGTGTTGGTGTGTATTCAGGTTTAGGTCCCCACCGGGATATACAAACATGAACACACACACACATGCACACACACGCAAACACACACACACTTAATGATAGTGTTGACCACAATGTAATTCTACTTAAACAACTAGACTGTCTGTATAAAGCACACTGGAGTTTCTTCATTATCCTTCCATGAGAAATCATCCACCTGAAAACCTTTCTCTAAGCAGGGTAAAAGTCACAGTACGGCACACTTGAGTGGAGTGGAGTACCGTGTTTGGGGTCTGGAGCAGTGAGGAGGTGCTCTAGAGAGGCCAGCGGGGTCCCAGGAGACGACGCTGATTCAGTCTCTGTGGTTTCCATCCCCTCACACTCCTCACGAGCGACACCTTGCAGATCAAACTGAGGAACATCAATAACCTTTCTGTCCACCTGACACTTCCGGCTCGATGCCACGGCTGGACCTGAGTGCACACACAAATAATCCATCTGGAGTAATACAAGGTAATGCTAATAAAGGTCATAGGAAGTTATGGTTTGAGTTGATGAGCATATGAGATGTCAGCTCTTCTCACCGCTGCTGCTGCTGCTGGATTCTTTCTGCATGTGAAACAGCTGCGTCTCCAGACGACTGATGTGCTGTTGTAGCGTCTCCATCGTACTGCAGTGTTCTTCCTGCAGGTGGCGCACTTGCTCGCGGAAGCTGTTCAGAAGGGCTTCGGTCTGAGCGTTCAGGTGAGACATGCACTGTCCGTGTTCAGACTTCAGTGACATGTTCTCAGACTGAAGCGTCAACAGTCTGAAAGGCACACAACAGATGTTTCACACGCTCCACGCCAACAAAACCCCACAGCAGCCGAGCGACATCACCTGCTCCATATCAACCCCCTTCCCATTGGTTTAGGTGTCACTTAACAATAAGGTTGTTCTGAGCAGGATACAGAATATGGATGTCAACAGGAGTGAATGTAAAGAACCAGAACCTCAATAAACAGCTGCTGTCGTGTCTTTCAAGTGCTCTTTAACACACCGAGTTCATCTTTCCATTAAAGGAACAGTCCACACACAAATAAACCTTCTGTCATCTCTAAAAATGATTCCACATTTAATTGATTGTCTATATAGTTGAATTGTTATCTGTTTGTGTTTTATGTTTTTTATATTGTGCCCTTGTGTAAAGCTGCTTAGCAATACTGTAAACTGTGAAAAGGGCTTTACAAATGAACGTGAATCGAATCGAATCGTGAATCATTAACTCATCCTCAAGTTGGTCCAAACCTCTTTAAATGACTTTGTTCTGTTGAACACAGAGAGAGATGTTTGGAAGAATGTTAGCAACTGACATTTCTTGGACATCACGGACTACCAGACTGGGAAAAATGATGACATATTTTTATTTGTTCTGTTGAACACAAAATGAGAAATTAGAAAAACAAACCGATCTGGGGCACCTTTGACTGCCATTTTCTGACTACCCCAGAAATGTTGCTAACATTCTTCCAAACATCTCTCTCTGTGTTCAACACAACAAAGACATTTATACAGATTTGGACCTACTTGAGGGCGAGTCATTCATGACAGAATTTTCATTTTGGGGTGCAGATCTGTTGTTGTTGTTGTTGTTGTTTACCTCTCTCTGAGTTCAGCTTCTTTAGTGACGCTCTCCTGCAGGATCTTGTTGTGTCGTTCTAGCAGCGTGTCGTGTTCTACGTGCAGCTGCTGCAGTTCCGCTGTACTCGAATGAAGCGTCTGCTGACTCTCCTGCAGCTGTCTGCGCAGACGCTCCAGCACACCGTCCATGTGCTCTCTACACACAGACACACAACCATAATGATGTGAGAGAAGAGACAACAACATACTGAAAAAAGAGGCTGATTTACTCAAGACAATAAATACATTATAAGACAAACTGACTGACGTCATGTGCAAGGAGGCACAAAGAGCAAGAATACACCTCAGACTTATCTGCAGGCCTAACAGAACAATACCAGCAGGTGGCAGTAGAGCTGTACACAATACTGTGCTTAACTATTTCACATCGCTCTCGCTCACTGGTGTTCAACTTTGTGCAGCTTCTCCATATACAAAGCGTCTATAATAAATCAGTACATTTTATTCAGCATATAAAGCTATATAAGAATATATATGAGCTCTAACATGAATCTGACGTTTAAAACCCTTGTAAACGCTGTCCTGACACACGTGAGAAAGTAAAATACACACCTGCACAGCCGGCAGAAAACAACACTTGTGTGCATCGGTCAGAAACCATTGACCACAGATACACAGCCATGACATGTGAAGATGGTTTTAATTAAAGAAATGAGTTGTTATTGCCGTCTGCTCGTGTCAAAGACCTCTGAGCCCTGAACTGTACTCTCCCTAAATAAAACTGCTCACTGAAATCAACACGACTGTATAGAGCACATCACCTGTCCTGTCTGAACGCTTCTTCATCGCTCTGCTTTGAGCTCTTGTGTTTCTGTTGCTTCAGGACGTTGTGGACTCGCACCTTGTAACTCTCAAACTCAGACACAGTGGCAGCGAGCTCGGCCTGAAACGACACACATCAGACAGTGAGGGATGAATAATGAACGCAGGAAAAACTGAGGCATTAAGAGCCCGAGCGTCGAGTGTGGCTGTAATTGCGTTTGGTTGAGGACTGAAATGAAAAGATCTGATGGAGTGAGCTGAAGGGACGGAGCGAGAGCTCTTCTTACAGGTGAGAAATGAAAGAGGGTTTAAGTGGAAACCTTGGCAGCGGTGCATTCGTCCTGCAGGACGTTGAGTTTGAGCTGATAGGAGCTGGAGGATCTCTGCTGTTGATCATTCATCATCTTCAGCTGTTCCTCCAGTCGATGTTTCTCTGCTGTAAGATCACTGTGCTGGATCTGACAGAGACACAGATGATGTGTGATACACCATCAGCGGTAACACAGCACTCCTCATTCTACTGCATTCAGTGAACAAATCATCTCAATCTATTCAAATCACCACTCGTTATAATGCAGTACCTTATATTCCTCCAGCTGCTGTTGATGGGCCTCCAGTTCTCCTCTCAGAGCAGATTGAGTCACTATCTGTTCTGCTTTCTGTGGACAAAATTCACAATAATGTTCAGAGGAAACTAACACAAACAAACCATTGTATCCACGCCCCCGCAGCATCTCAACATCCACGCCCCCGCAGCATCTCAACATCCACGCCCCCGCAGCATCTCAACATCCACGCCCCCGCAGCATCTCAACATCCACGCCCCCGCGAGCATCTCAACATCCACGCCCCCGCGAGCATCTCAACATCCACGTAAGAGGACAACGTTTGTGGGAAAAAGGATAAAAGGATTAAATCATGTCTGACTGGGTTTGCGTGACTTCCAAACGCAGAGTACGTGTTGGTGATTGGGAACGTATGATGTTAAAGGGATAGTTCACCCAAAAATGAAAATTCTGTCATCATTTACTCACCCTCATATAATTTCAAACGTGTATGGCTCTCTTTATTTGCCAGAACACAAAAGAAGATATTTTGAAGAATGTGGGAAACAGCAAACCGTTGGTCCCCATTGACTTGCATTGGTTTTGGGTGCATACAATAGAAGTGAATGAAACCCAACGTGTTTTTGTTTCCAACATTCTTTAAAATATCTTCTTTGGTGTTCTGCCAAATAAAAAAGTTTGAAATTACATGAGGGTTAGTCAATGATGACATAATGTTCATTTTAGTGTGAACTATCCCTTTAAGGTCTGGGTTACTAACACAATAAAAATGGAGATGGTTCATGTAGAGATGGATAAAGATGCAAAAAGTTATTTTTTGACAGTGAAATGTCTTCGTTACCTCTTCATACTCATCCACATCAAAATATAGTCCTGTATCAGAGATTTGTCCAAGAACAGCATTTTTTGGGCTACAATAGAAAGATCAGAAAATAGACATCATCATCATCATTACACCAATAATACTGTAAAATGAATATTTCATAAAACAAGCCCAAAACGTTTAATAGGATCAATCCACAAAATCAAACAGAAATCAGAAATAAATTTTATACATTATTTCTTTCTTTCATAGGCTTTAACATTAAATAAATACTCTTCCAAGAAAGCGAAAAATAAGAAGTCGACTGATCTGTTATAAAACAGATAAAAACCGTGTGTCACGCATCAGTTGGCATTGGAATAATGTAAGAGTGTATTTACCACTGTGTTCTGAAAACAACTGTCAGTATGGCAAAGCCCATGGCCACCACCAGTCCATAATCCAGACCCAGAAGAACAGAGGCGATAAAGGACACCAGCCATATTGCCTGAATACAAAACATCACTCATTAACAACAACAGAACTATATTTCACAATGTCCTAAAAAATAACCTTACTTCATTAACACATTGATAAAGTTTACAGAGCGAAATTTTCACAACGTTTTATGCACAATGCATTTTCTTGAGCCCTTCAAGGCTATCAGGTTTATCAAATGTTGAGTACATGTAATCTGTAAGAACAGCAGGGTGTAACTCAACAGTGGACAAAATGTAATCAAAACTACTTACCAGTTCAATCTTGCTGGTTCTCCATAATGCAGGAATGTCTTTAATTTGCTTAAACATCCCCAGGAGATTGACCATGATTATAGCAGCCAACACTGTCTGATAAAAAGATGACAGTATACTGTATTAAAAACACTTCATCTGACGTTTCGTGTCTTGCACAAGAATTCTTATGTTCTGACAGGAGGGTTTTGGTCATTTACGTAAATCAGATTATATTGCATTTTCCTAGAAAGGCCACACATGTTGAGCCATTTAGTTTGATCACATAAGGTTTTGTGCATACGGTGCAGCTCTGCACTTACTGTAGGTAAAGGCTGAAAGACAAATCCGATGGCCACCACCACCAGTAGCACAAGTATAGACGCCAAGAGTCCTGCAATCTACAGACACACACATTAACATAATAAAATCAATTTGGCTTCAGGAAGCAAACCTCTTTATCTTATCTTTATGGTTTTATGACAGTTATGCAGCCACTGTGATGTCATCAGCACAGGAACACACTCCATATAAGGAAAACATTTTGAACGCCTGCCGCACTTGAATGGGAGTACGTGTGCGTGTCACTTACTTCGGTATGTCCTCCTGTGCTTTCCTGTACCAGGCTGCGAGACATCGATGCGGTGACAACGAACGTGTGGAAGAACGAACTGACAAAGTTACAGAGCCCCAGTGCGATGAGCTCCTACAATCACAAAAACAATACACAATGATACTGTTTGCACCTCAGGATCATAAAAAAAATGAAGTATGAAGTATTCAAGATCATTTTCTGATTGATAAACTGAGGTTTTCTCTGAAGGAAAACTTGAATCGGGGAACTTGTAAGTTATAAGGTCACATTAATTCTCTTCAGTAGACTTGGCATGGTGCTTCGCTCTTCGCATGGCTTTGCAATTATTGCACTATAAGTCACTTTGGATAAAAAGATCTACTAAATGGCCCCCATAAGCGCAGACATCCACCCCCGCATCTCAACATCCACGCCCCCATCCATGCCGCCACACCAGCCGCAACATCAACACCACACCGCATTCTCAACATCCACCTACACCCCACGCTGATCTCAACATCCACGCCCCGTCCAAGCGACATCCACGCCCCGGCCATCTCAACATCCCACTGCAGCCCGCCTCTCAACATCACCCGCCTACCCCCCGCATCTCACATCCACGCCTCAGCGCAACATCCACGCCCCTCGCATCTCAACATCCACGTCACCTGCATCTCAACATCCACGCCCCCTCAGCGGCAACATCCACGCCCCTCAGCGCAACATCCACGCCCCACGAGCATCTCAACATCCACGCCCCGTC
>NC_079895.1:27999509-28069509 GCF_024868665.1 Triplophysa rosa | reverse complement strand
AAGATTCTCTTGTAGAGTCTGAAGAGAAGCTTCCGTCTGCCTTTTCTTCAGCTGATATTGTGTGATAAAGTCTTGGGCTTTCTCTTGGAGATCCACATTTGGGTGTGTCCGAATCTGATGAATCTCTTCTTGATGTTCGGCACTGCCGTCCATGGTTTGGACGTTCTGATGACGACGTTCAACAGAGATTGGGCATCTTTTTCCTGTCTTGTCTACGGACGTGTCACCGTCGTCTTTGTTCATTTGAAGCTCGTTGATTCTGAACTCCAGTTCTTCCTTCTCCACGGTGAAGTCATGTTTGACCTGCTTCAGCTCAGACTCCAGCTCCAGTTTCACGTTTCTCAGAAAGGTCAGTTCTTCCTGAAGCATGACCGTCCGTGACTGCAAATCCTCCAGTGCAGATTTGAGCATGGCAGCTTCATCGCCGGAGTCGTCAGATGGCTGGAAATCCAGCACCTTCGCGATCCCCGAATCTTCCTGAATGACTCTGGCGGCAGCGGCGTCCTCTTCTTCTTCTTGAACGTCTTGGAGGAATCCCTCCTTCAGCGCCAGCTGCTCTGACAGCTCATCGTGAAGCAACAGCAGCCGTTCTCTCTCCTTCTCGAAGTCGGCAGCGTTCATCTCCAGCTGTTCCTCCAGCTCTCTCACATCATCTTCATACTGTCGGTTCAGTCTGTGGATCTCCTGCTGGAGGTTCTCCATCTCCTGCTGGGATTCTGTGAGCCTCAGCAGCTGAGAGTCTGTAAGAGCTTCCATCTCCACCGTAAACTGCCGCTTGGATCCCTCCAGTTCTCTTTGATATTGAGATATCTTGGACTCGTGTTCTCCACAGATGCTCTGGAGGTCAGCAGTGAGTTGGGTGGTGTGCGTCTGCAGGTCTGCACACTCTTTATTCTTCATGTGAACTTCATCCTGAAGCGCCGTCAACTTCTCTATTGTTTCCTGCAATTATAACATTCATCACTCACAGCCGTGTTCAAGGAGAATCATTTAGCTTATAAATGTACATCATCTCGTTACGGTTTCTATCTGACAGGTACAACACATTACCTGTAAGGAACCTGACAGCTGCAGAAAATAAATAAAGATACTGTATATACAGCCGTGGAAAAATTAAGAGACCATTTCACATCTTCATCTCTAGATGTATTTTACTCATTCCAGTCCAGTGTCTGTTGAATTTCAACAAAATCAAACCTCAGGAGTGACTTAAAGTCATCCAACAGCAATGTGAAAGACACGTGAACACTGTGAGAAAAATCCAGGTTATCGCATAAGAAAGTATTTTTGAACTATTCCTAAATACATGTAGAAATATATCTGAACTTGTTTTCTTTGCAGTATTTGAGGTCTGAAAATATACACAGCATCTTTTCTGTTATTTTCACCCGTTTCTCCATTTTCACTTTTTGCAAATAAATGCAAATAGAAACTTGAAATTTCAAAGAAATATTGTTAGTAGTTCACAGAATGAAACAAAAACAATCATTTTACCTCAACTCATACTATAAATAGTACATTCAGAAAAAACAAAACTCATTTTGAAATGGTGTCTTAATTTTTTCCACGGCTGTATACACATACTGTCCACACTCTCATCAGTAAGTCACTAAAGGGTGGTAATGAATTGGATCATTTTGAATCTTTCTTTACATGTGCTTGTCTCTTGAGCTCCTCGTGTTCTTTGCGCAGTGATGTTAAACTCTGATGAGTCTCAGCTTTCTCCAGCAGTACAGCGTCCATTCTCTCCCTCAGCTCCTGTTCACATCAACAGTTTAACTCATCACAACCCACAACACCAAATACATTGAGACACAAACAGACAGAAAATCATTCAAAATTTCATGACGATAACATTTATGAATCTTGTTTATAATACCAAAAATAGCATTATATCACTGACATAATTCAGTCATCACTTCTAATGGATCATGACAAGAAAGATCACGGTGTTATAACACCTTACAGCTTTATTAATTTTATATGGCAATATGATTCTAGAGGAGACAGTCTTTATTGTTTACGTTGTGAATTTATTTCAAATAACAGATGAAGCGTCTCATGTCACTGAGCACAAACCTGAATAACTGTGTCATCTGAAGGACTTCTGAGCACCTCCAGCTCCTTCTCCAAATCTGAAAAACAGCAACCCTGTTATACTCTTCAAATGATGCTCACCTGCGGCTCAGTGGTCAGAGCACGGCGCTAGCAACGCCAAGGTCATGGCTTCGATCCCAGAGATTGCACATACTCAGATACAAATAGTATAATGCAATGCGAGTAGCTTTGGATAAAAGCGTCTGCCAAATGCATAAATGTAAATTAACTAGAAAATTTTAACGTTCTTGTGTTACCTGCACATTTGAATTTAATCTTCTGCATTGCCACCATTTGTTTCTTTGCAAACTTGATGAGATCATCTTTTGACAGAGTATCCAACTTCAAAGAGAAAAACATATCAATGACATGTTTCTTCACAACAGTCATGACACATTGTCTTTCAATCACACTGAATGTTTACCTTAGACTTGCTGGACACCTGCCCTAACGGTGACGTCATCGTCTCCGGGTTTGCGTCCTGTCGCAGGTGTGAGATAATACCATTTCAATCAAACAGTGATGTACTTCCTCCTTCAACATCATCGTCATCCCTACACCTCATACACACAATATAACCTGTTCTAATAGATTTCACTCATGTGCAAAAAACTGCTAAATGTACTACGATATTACCAAGTTGATTTTTCAACCTGTAAGTTATTATAACAATACCATGACTTTCTGGACATCCCTCGTGCATTCCATAAAGCATCACGTAAACACCATCTACATATATCGAAGTCATTTAGTACCAGAGTATTACCAAGGTAAATATATAATGAGATAACTGCACCATAGAAACAAACAACTGAAGAAGTGACTCATCAATTAAACTTGTTATTTGTTTTAGTACAATAATATTATTAAGGTATTTCACGAACTACCTTGAAGTAGCATGAATTAACTGTTAAATATCAATCGATTCATAAACATCCACAAACAACCATAAAAAACTCGTCCTGCTAACCTCCATTTCGTGTGTGACGACAACAAGCAGCCGCTTAAATCCTTCACGAAGTTCTGTTTAGGCTTAAATCAGTAACTGAACAAAACAAATAAGTAAGAATTCACTGTAGTTAATGTCCAAACAAATGCAGCATCTTTAACTTCCGCATTAAGCTCCTTCCGTATAAAAGCGTCATTTCAGGAAGAGAAAACAGCCAATCGCGTTCTTCTCATCAGCAGTATTCACACAAGCTCCGCCCCTCCTCTATGAAATTGACCTAAACATTGGCCAATTGCTCTCTGCATGTCATCGGCTCCAACTGTTCCGATTGGTTAATCGGAGGAGGCGGGACTTGTCGGAACCTTTTTTATTATTAGGCGCTTCAATTTTCCAAACAAAAAACATACAATTCCTTTTATAAATATACATATTACCATTAGCCCTTGGTTGAGCATAACCAGTGATAAAAAAACAAGTACAAAACTAAGAAAAAACAAAATAAATAACTATAAGAAACAGAAGGAAAAAACAAGGGTTGGCCCTGTCTGTGAAACCGGGCGTAAGTATTTTACACACTCATGAATTAGATTTAAAGATGTTCGTTGAACATTTTGTTTCAGTTGTAAGTGTAGTGTTGAACGGGAAGCAGATGATCCAGAAGGATGCGAGTCTGACTGCGTCATTACAGCGCCATCTGCTGCTCATCTAATGTTATTAATGACTACGTTGTGATTTACTGCTTACTGATGTTTCAATTATGCTTCAATTCAACATTGAATCTAAAAAACATTTAATGTACAGACATCATTTGACCAACCAACATGTAGTGTTTATGAGACTGTACGTGTACACGTAGCCTCTGTTTAAAACAGCATGAGACCGGGACATCCCCGCTGAGGACAAACCAACCTGTGATTGAACTCCTGCTGACTGTGAGGCTTCAATTGATTAACCTGTGAACCTCACACAGTCTCATCGCACCAGAGAACAAACGGACCTTCGCTTTATATTTGAGGCTGACATATGGACCCGTGGACATACGTGAATGTAAAGAATCCTTCAAACTCATTTCAGAGTTGTTGTCATAGCAACAGGTCTAAGATTATTATATCTTGGATTTATAACAGAATGTCTGCTGCACACTTGACATGTTATTTTCATCATTATGACGCAAATAATCATACATGTAATAATAATGATGCATTTAGCACTGAAATTAAGCTCAAGTTCAATTCACATCTGTTTAAATTGTTTGCCTTGCTATACATTCATGCATTTGGCAGATGCTTTAATCCAACGCGACTTACATTGCATTATACTATATATTTATGCAATCCCTGGGATCGAACCCATGACCTTGGCGTTGCAAGCGCCATGCTCTTACCACTGAGCTACATGAAAATGTGCTTTGCAATGCTGCATTGTTTTATGGAGCTTTGCAAAATATAATAACTATATGGCATACATGGCAGTGTTGTAAATTTTATCGTCCTCATAAAAATATTCAATTGTAATCTTCTAAAATGGTATGTACTCTTTTTCCCAATTACCCAATTAGAGGTCTTTAAAATTGCGTGGAAAGAGAGTGCAAACTGTTATAAAAAGGCACTAAAAGCAGCAAAGACTGAGCACCTCCGTAACCTCATAGAAACTAACAAAAACAATCCAAGGTTTTTATTTAGTACAGTTGCTAAATTAACAAATAAACAGACTTCACCTGACCTGGGTATTCCGCAGCACATTGGTAGCAATGATTTCATGAATTTTTTTACAGAGAAAATCGAAAACATACGAGACAAAATAGTAAAAACTCAACCTCCAAGTCTGTCCTATGAATTAGTACCAACCATCGCCCCAAAAGAAAGGCTACAGTGTTTTTCAACTATAAAACAGGAAGATTTAATTAAACTTATTGCAACATCTAAACCTACAACTTGCTTATTAGACCCCATACCAACTAAATTATTAAAAGAGTTATTACCCGTTGCAATTGAGCCCATTTATAACATTATCAACTCGTCAATTAATCTAGGCCATGTCCCAGGAGCCTTTAAACTGGCCGTCATTAAGCCTCTTATCAAGAAACCATACTTAGACCCCAATGAACTAGGAAACTATAGACCGATTTCAAATCTCCCTTACCTGTCTAAAATACTAGAAAAAGTAGTGTCCGCTCAAATTTTAAACGGATATATTACGTAAGAGATACAATCGCGTTTTTCCCTCTAGAGGTTAATAATTACAGTTTTTCTCGATTGCTAACACACAATTCATGAAACAACTCACCATTTTCTGACAACTATAAACACATTCTCAGAACAATACACCAACTTGTACAACCCTCACACAAACAGCCTCAATTTGCCATGGTTTAACCATGTTCTCATTCAGAAAACACACACACACAATATAATGAACTGAATGACACACCAATCAGAATCACAGGATAATATCAACAGGAACACAGGTAATTGTGCATCCTAGAATCATCTACTGGGCTTTACACTACTTACAGGAAACATACAGTATAATTACAGTACACTCTTTATATGAGAGAAATTTCTCTATTCTGTATCCAGTAAACTGTAGCACGTGTACACCCTTTTTACCTGTTCTGTTTTTGTGCAGAAAATACGGAATACTTTTACGAAATTGGGCCACATAGCTGCCCACTGCTCCGGGTGTACGTGTGATCACCACTTGCTGTGCGTGTGTTCACTACTCTCTGGATGGGTTAAATGCACAGGTCACATTTCGGGTATGGGTCACCATATCTGACTAATAGGTCACTTTCACTTCACTTCACTTTCAAAGGTGCAGAGGATGAAATATTTTTTACATTGCCTCCTATAGACAAATGGCTTCACTGTGTTGTTTCCTTTATCGTCTCTGTAAGTAGCTTTGGATAAAAGCATCTACTAAATGCCTGAATGTAAATGTTATTTGTGCAGTTGTGTACCGTATTCTGTTGCATGACCAGTTTATATTGTTCTTTGGTTTTTGAACTTCTCTTGTCTTGTAAGATCATCTTCATCTACTTTACAGTAGTGTAATGTTTTATTTTTTCCTAAAGCTCATTCTTGCACTTTGCTTTATGTGCACTCTATTATGTTGTACATTCTAATAAACACTAAGATGTCAAATTTTTCTTGAATCTCAATAAGGGTTTAGTGTTTTGAATGGATCTCACCAGTGTGTAAGACCAGTGTGTTTTTGAGGGCTTGTGTGTCATATCTGCAGGAAAAGTTTGATTTTTCAGCAAGTTTGAATGGTTTAGAGAAGAGAGCTTCATTTTGACCTGACAATAGGATGTTTGGGGAATTGGGTGAGATGTTATGGATTTGTGCTCACTGTTTTGAGTATACGAGGCATAATTTCAAGAAATGTGTTTAAGCAATCGAGAAAAACTGTAATAATAATTTGTTACATTTATATAGCGCTTTTCTGGACACTAACAGCGCTTTACATGGAAGGGTGAATCTCCTTAACCGCCACATGTTCAGCATCCACCTGGTTACACATCTCTTCGACATTAGTCTAGAGCCCTGGAACATGACTCTTTTGGAAAGTGTTTTAAGTTAAAGTGTTTTTGACGAAATATCAATTTCCTTCCAGCTTCATCCAACAGTTTGTAAAGAAGAAGATCTATTTATAAATCCAATTTTTGAAGGCACAACCTACAAATGCCAGTTCTGCAGCAAAGTGGGAGAGTATGCATATATTGTGGCACATATGCAAACCCACGAGAAGACAGCTGTTAAGCATGGAGGTATTTGTCAGTTTAAAATGTTGAGATGCAAATTGTCCACTAGTAATGTTAAGCACTTTATTCCAATGTTAGTTCCAAAAATAAAAATTCTGTCATCATTTACTCACCCTCTTGTCATATAAAAACCTGTGTGACTTTCTTTCGCAGAACACAAAAGATATTTTGAAAAATGTTGGTAACAGGCACCCATTCGCTTGCATTGGTTTTGTGTCGTTGCAATAGAAGTGAATGGGTGCCAGCGCTGTTCGGTTACTAACTTTTTTCAAAATATCTTCTTTTGTGTTCTGCGGAAGGAGGGAAGTCATACAAGTTTGAAATGACAAGAGGGTGAGTAAATTATGACAGAATTTTCATTTTTGGTTGAACTATCCCTTTAAGCCCTTTCACACTCAGAATTAACTTGCAACTTAAACAGTAAGTAAATGTATTTTACTCTGGGGTCTTCTTCAGCGTGATATGCCTTCCTTAAGGAGGTGGTGGTGCACGGTATTGGTGGAGAATCTTGAGATTGAAGGGTAATGTGTCTTTAAAAATTATTGAGAAATTCAAGATATTATTAGCAGTAATCTGGGGCAGCAAGATTTTGATTCTTTTTATTTATGACAGCCATGGCAGGAGGTTTGCCCACTTTACCAAACAGGGAATACTGATGGCTAGGGGAAGTCTGAACCTAAATTTTCACATCCCTAAGAAGAGGAAATATGAGGTCACCACGGTAAGAATTATGGCTAAATTTAGGACAAAAATTTGGTCTAAAAAGTCATCGTTATTTTTGTGCTTTACATGTACTAATCTATTATGTAATATGGATATTACTCCCTTGATGTAAAGGAACATGTCCTCTCAAACCCACTCGATGTGAAGCCATGCAGAGACGAGTCTTCTTTGGAGGGGCTTGGCATTTTGCAGGCATGTATCTACGTTTGATTTCCTTCATTTTTTACTTTGAGCTGTAGGTTAAACTCACTTACAAGATCACAGTTAGTTATATGTGCACTCCATGTGCACGTCAGCTTGCCACTTCTTACATACTGTATCTTAATCCAAGAAACAACAATAATTACATATATGCTATTTGCAGGACACAAATGTAAAGGCTACAAAACATGCCAATTAAGAGTTCACCTCTGACACTGTTTACTGGTCCAAGATGATGACGATGATTGAGACCTGATATTGAGCTTACTGATTCTGTAGTGACTCGTGTATTATGTTCACAGGTGCCTGAGGAAAATTTTGCAGAAATGTTTGTTTTTTATTCCGATGCCCAATTACAGTTATTTGCTTGCGGTCCTTAATAGGAAAATAACTTTAAATGGTTGAAAGTTAAACGACATCTAGGAGAAGTTGGTTGTGCTGGATCAAGTTTGCATTTGTTATTTGGTAATTAAAGAATTTTTTTACACATTTTGCCTGTGTGCATGCATGTATAAACTTGGATCTTTACTTGACAAGGTGCAGCAGCCAAGCATCTTAAAAGTCCTACATAGCATGGGACTGGGTGCAGAGTCACAGAGACCTGTTCCATGGTGAGGTGACAAAGCCTGCCTTTTGGGGGATGTAGCGAAACGAACAAAAAAATGCACTCAGAAAGGTCCTCGGAGGTCAATTCTCAGCGGAGAAGGATGACTTTATGTTTATGCTTCAGTTTCAAGAAAACATCTACTAACAGCAGTCTCCCGGCGAGCAAGCCAGCCAACACGGCCCTGTGTCGAGGAACCCAAACTCCAATGAGAAAGAAATGGAGAAAGAAACCAGACTCAGCCAGAAGGGCCAGGTCTCCTCTGACGTGTCAGTAACTTTTAATGAAAGTCAGTGAGTGCAGCTGAGTAAATGTTTATGAATAACAGGGAGAGCTTATTAGTTGTGATTTAGGAATTTTCATTTGTAGAAACAGTTTAGGTCTAATTTGGTCTTATTTTGTGACCGATATCAGGCAACAGAGGAATGTTGTAAGCAGGGAAAATAGTAATGGCATAATGTAACTGAGTGCAGCTATAACTTCAAACTGCGGTCATGTGATGTGAGTTTAGCATTTAAAACTAATCATTGTAAATTGAGCATGTGACAAGTAGTCTGTCTTCGCGACTCTGAAAGTCTCCCCTGTGATTCATCAACAGACACACATTAGGCCCATATCATGGTCTAAACCAATCAGAGATAGTGAAGGGCAAAAAATGTTTACCAGTGATGGAAAAATCTGAAGGCCGTCCGTCCGTCATTTTGACGGATTACAATGAGGGCAATTTGTAACTCCCCGTTTCCCTTCATTAGAGCGTGATGTGCTCGTGAAGGGACGTGCGTGTTTTCACCTGTCATTGTTACTGACTAGACATATGTGATGCGATCTGGGAAAACCCGTCGGATGTCGCGCTGGGACGCGGGAAAGACAGTTCACCTATCAAAGTAAACCACATAACATGAAGAATGAAGGAGTATCAATGCACATTTCCCGCCAGTCCTGTGTAAACTACGGCATGCAAAGTTTTTTATACAATGTTTTCATGAGATGACAGAGCTCCCCGTCTGCAGCACCGGGAGTTATCCGATCGCAAAACATACAAGGGATGATCAAAAGTCCAGACACTATGCACATGATAAACGAGGTAAAACTTGCTTCACTGCTTATTAGTTGTTGTCCGTAATGTTTGCTAGTTTCCCTGTGTAGTGATAATGGCAGAGCTCTCGTTCTTTAAGTGTGCCCGCACCATTTTACTTACTTACGTTTTATTCAAACGGTTTTGTACAGTATTTTTATAGACTTCAACACTGGGAAATGTTTTGTTATTAAATTGTTATTAGAGTAAGTCTTTTACTACTCTAAAGTGACTTTTCCTTGTGATACTGGACTATTGTGCTTTTATTTTCATCACATAACTTTAAACCCGTTTTCCTCCAAATTCCGTTCCTGTAAATCCTAGCCCTTCAGCCGACCTGACTGATTTGGAAAGGGCTTGAATATGGTATGAAAAACTGTAATATATAAATTTGCACCATGTGTTGGGTTTTCCCAGATCGAATCACATATGAACATAAACATTAAAACATTAAATATATAGATGAATATAAACAACAACGGCTTTATTGGGCATTCAGTTGTATTACAATACAACAAGTTCCGAGACGCAAGTACAGCGTGATGACGTCACGAACATACTAATTACCACCTAACACCACCTTGCACCATAGTGACGGGTAATAATAGATTATGACGGATTTTTTATGAGCCTGTCAGTCAAAATGACGGACAATAAAAAAGTCTTGCGCAACCTCTGGTGTGTACGTGTGAAAATGCGTGTGCTGCAGTCAGACAGAGAGGGGAGGAGCCTATAGGCTCATCAGTTAAACAGAGAGGATGATGAGAGAAGATGAAAAGAACGATTGACAACTTTTTCGTGAATAATGTTAAGTTAAGGCCCGATCGGTCCGAAAATCATAAGCAATGCTCTGACACAGAGCCATCAACCTCCCAGGTTATGTCAAGCCCTGGTCCATTTATCTTGAGATGTTTTAAATTTAAGTTTCAGTTCAGTGAAGCATTTTAAGCACCAACAATTCTTCAGTAAGTGACCTTTCTTGTAGAATTGTGCTTCAAATAAAGAACTTTATGTTGACCAGATTGTTAGTTAATCATTTACAAGTCAATTTTGCCTATATGGACAGCGATTAAAAAAAAGTGAACTTGTAAAACTGCGGTGTTGAATGCGATGCGGTCGAAAATTTGGGTGCACCTAACTTTTGTGCTGTGCAAAAAGTGCAAAAAGTTAGTCTAGAGCCCTGCTGGGTGGTGATGGAATTGCCTGAGATGGAGCTGGGATGGTCAGTCAGTCCGCAGGCTCTCGCTGGAGGATGCCCATGCAGCGCTCTCCCAGTGAACAAGCCAACAGACAAAATCTCCTGAACTCTCAATGAGAGGAAAACCACAAGCTTTACAAACATATCAGACATGAACCAACAACAATACAGATGTTACAGAACCTGTGCTGTCTGCCATCCATTCACAAATCCATACCAAAATAAATGTGACATGTGAATACGTATAACAAAAATCTCTCTATATATCATCAACTCAAGACAATCACATCACTTCAAACACAACAAACATTGTTGGACAGCTGTGAATCGTTCTTGTTTCTTCACGTCTTGATGGAAGTTATGGCTCTCAGTTTTCTCTTCATGTGATGATGTGAGATCAGATCTCTGTGTGGCTCACACTGTCATACATTCATGTTTTATTCGAACAATACAGTTGTTTATTTCATAAGGAGTCTGTGAGTCTTCATGTGAATAAAAACACTGAATGTGTCAATCGATTGCATTTCATTTTCTTTGAGAAGAAATGTCAAGTTACTCTATTAAAGTAAACCGCAGGCAAAAATCTGATGAAAAAATGAAACGACTAACTCAAATGTCAATGTGAGATGAAGAGATTTGTAATGGTCTGGGCTTATACACACAGACATAGGCGCTTGCCTAGGGCGCCATCTAGTGAGGGGCACCAAATATGCGGCGAGAAAAAAAATGTATAATGTCTATTTATTTTTTTCAACAGTTTTTGCCATCCCTCTATCTACAACAATACTTTGACATAAAAAATAAATTAAACTTAAGTAAAAGAAATGACAATTCTGCCGTGACCTTTAGCTGTCAATTAGCGGTCACAACATGCTAGCGCACACACTGATGCGCAGTCGGTCCGGCTGTGTGTCGACGGGTTACAGCTACGGAAAATGAAACGGCAAAAGCTATTTTGATTAATAGGTTATATGAATCACATTTTACAGTATCTAATTTTTCACACAATGTTTTATTGTTAGTTTCATTTTTTGTTTTGATTCTTTAGTGTGCACTTTTTGTTCTCAGATGTTGCACTACTGTTAAAGTTAAAAGTTAAGTTTATTTTTTGTATATTTATTATTGAACAGGTTTATTATTTTGCACATATTGTTATATTGTTTGTATTATCAATGTTTAAATAAATGTGCAATTCTTTGGACATGAGTTCTTTTCTCGTGGGGAAGGGGCACCATCAGTCAAGCTCGCCTAGGGCACCAAATGGTCTAGGACTGCCCCTGACCTCTGCCCCTGACAGTCAGCTTGAAATGAGATCAATAATACGCAAGTTCCATTCCATGAGCGCTACATTACATCTCAATGTTCTTCTGAAATCTAACACTTGTGTGATTGTGTTGTCAGTTTGTAGTTGACAGGAGCACATGCTGATTTCTATCCAGAAGTCAGTTTGGGACGTCTCTATCGCTGTATTTAATATAGATTGTTAAGGGATATAAACCATTTGACTTCACCACCATCCTCAAGTGTGTCTTAAAACACTTTTCTTTGAAGAGGACATTGAATGAGTTCAGTCAGCTGAGGTCAACACAATCAATGACGCCTGGACACTCGTGATGAAACCTACATATCCAGCTGCTTGACAAACCAAGCAAAACACACACACACACACACACACACACACACACACACACACACACACACACACACACACACACACACACACACACACACACACACACACACACACACACACCCAACAAGTGTGAGCGACTAGATGCGAGTACAACTGCACATACAATTTCAGCTCAACGTGACAGATTGTCACACCAAGATGTTCGATCCGGGCAGTATGCAATCATGTAAACAGCANTCTGGTTTATTATCTCCGTGGGGACAGTCCATAGGCGTAATGTTTTTTATACTGTACAAACTGTATATTCTATCCCCTATCCCTAACCCTAACCCTAAAGATCATAGAACACTTTTTGTATTTTTAGATTTTCAAAAAATATCGTTCTGTACAATTTATAAGCTTTTGTGCCCCTGGGGACCTCAATTTTGGTCCCCACAGTGACACGAGTCCCCATGTGTTGGTGTGCATTCAGGTTTAGGTCCCCACCGGGATATACAAACATGAACACACACACACACGCGCGCACACACACACACACACACACACACACACAAACAAGCATGCATGCGCGCACACACACAACATGTTGGATCTCTTCTATCCCAGAGTTCTGCACCATACAAACACACTTTGGAAGTTTCAGCTGCGTCAGTAAGATTGTGAATGAATTGTTGTTGTCAGCTTGTGTGATTCATGCTGGAGCTGAAGCAGGATGAAAATAATGAAATAAATAACAGGCAGCGGTCAATGACAGCACATCTATCAGCGGCCCATGTCCGCCCCCGCCGGCCGGCTAAATCTGGCTGTGGCCTGAATCATTTTTAAACGACAGTCCTGTAAAGCATTAGCCGAGGCCTCTGACAGCGGTTTGTTAGCAGGATAGATGAGCGGCGCTCTGGCGCTCTGAAGGTAATATAGCAGCTGTCAGATAAACAGCACCACACGTGCACTTCATTGGCTTTGCTGTGTTTCAGAGGCTCGGGCATTTGTCAGCTCTATTGGACCGCTCGCTCTGTGGTTTGCCTGCCGTTTTTATTAGCTTAGAAGCAGTTGGAAATATGTGGAGAGTGACGTTCATCTTCTCCACAGCTGCATCTTCAGAAGGTCAACAGAGTTCAACGAGGAAGAAGATGAATTGTGTCTTTAACACGGGCAGCGGCGTGTTCAACACAAACACCATAAACAAATGAGGAAGCCAAAATATATCAAACATTGTGCTCTTATACAAATTTTGAAATGTTTCTTTTGTTTACTGGCATACAGTATGTACAAGATCTGCATTAACATTAAGGGCCAGATTTACTCACAACATGCGGCAGCGCAAACGCCTCCTTTGGTTGAAAAAAAATACTGTGCATATTTACTAAAGACATGCAGTGAAAACTTGAAAAGGCGTGGACACAGCTGTTTTTGCGACCGACCTTATTTGCATATGCATTAGTAGGAGTTTCATTCAGACTCAAATGTTATGTGAGGAGAGTATTTAAATCAATCACGCAACGTGATTTACTAAGTTTTGAGCTCGTCATTGTTCTGTTATTCACACCATTATTTAATGCTCAAAAAAATCATGTCTTAATCATGTCTGACATTCACATTCTAGGTCTTACTGAGACATGGATTCGTCCTGAAGACTCAGCCACACCCGCTGCTCTCTTCACAAACTACTCCTTCTCTCACTCTCCCCGCCAAACTGGAAGAGGAGGAGGCACAGGTTTGCTTATCAACAATAATTGGAAATATTCCCCACTATCTTCCCTATGCAACAACTATTCATTTGAATACCACACTGTTAATATCACTTCTCCCACTCAGCTCAGTGTTGTTGTAGTTTACCACCCCCCAGGTCCTCTTCACAACTTCATTGAAGAGTTAGATGTGCTGCTCTCATCATTCCCGGAGGATGGCGGCTCTCTTGCAGTCTTTGGGGACTTCAACATCCACCTGGAGAAACCCTATGCCTCTGACTTCCACACCCTCACCGCCTCGTTCGACCTCAAGCGCCTCGCCACAGCCGGTACTCACAGATCAGGAAAGCAGCTTGATCTCATCTACACCCGTAACTGCACCACAGATAACATGAAAGTCACACCTCTTGACATTTCTGCATGCATGGCTTTCAACATGCTCCTTCCTACATGCACTACACCTACACCACCACCCGTTTATTTTGGACGAAACCTTCGCTCTCTCTCCCCTAGCACCCTCTCTGCTAAAGTGACATCCTCGCTTCCCTCCAACTTCGCATCTCCAGATGTTGACACCGACACCTTATGCTTACATCCTGTCTAGATAACCTTTGTCCTCTGTCCTCCAGACCAGTTCGCGCCACCCCCTCCTGCCCTTGGCTGTCTGATATCCTCCGGGAACGACGGAGTACACTCGGGGCTGCTGAAAGGAAATGGCGCAAGACCAAGAATCCTGCTGACCTAAGGGACTACCAGTCACTACTCTCCTCTTTCTATGCTAGTGTTACCACAGCTAAAACGTCTTTCTATGCTCCTGCACTCACACACAATATCAACACCTCCCTGCGCACTGGCACTTTTCCATCCACATTCAAACAGGCCCAGGTCACGCCCCTACTTAAGAAACCCACATTGGATCCCTCTACTACCGACAGTTACAGACCTGTCTCTCTGCTCCAGTTTATTGCAAAAACACCTGAAAGGGCAGCTTTCAACCAGGTGTCTTCCTATCTTTCCCAGAATAAACTACTGGATGACAAGCAGTGTGGCTTCAAAACAAACCACTCCACTGAGACTCCACTGCTATCGGTCACAGAAGCACTGCGGCTAGCCAAAGCGGAATCTAAATCCTCGGTCCTGATTCTGCTAGACATATCTGCAGCGTTTGACACTGTCAATCACCAGATACTGCTAGCAACCCTGTCATCTCTAGGAATCTCAGGCACTCCTTTCCGCTGGTTCAAATCCTACCTCTCCAGCAGATCCTACAGGGTGTCATGGAGGGGCTCGCTGTCCACTGCTCACCACATGATCACTGGGATCCCTCAGGGATCGGTGCTTGGACCGCTGCTTTTTTCCATCTACACGACATCCTTGGAACCCATCATACAGGCACATGGCTTCTCGTATCACTGTTATGCTGACGACACTTACGAGATCTACATCTCGTTTCACCCAGATGATACCACTGTAGCAGCTCGCATTACAGCCTGTCTAGAAGACATCTCGGCTTGGATGAAAGAGCATCACCTCCAGCTGAACCCTGCCAAGACAGAACTACTCGTGTTTCCGGCACACCCCACGGTGCAACACGATCTCACCATCCAACTTGGCAATACCACAGTCACTCCTTTCAAAACAGCCAGGAACCTCGGAGTCCTATTTGATGAACAGCTGTCCTTCAATGATCACATTGCAAAGACAACGCGGTCATGCCGATATGCCTTATTCAACATTAGAAAGGTTCGACCCTATCTCACTGAGCATGCGCCCCAACTCCTTGTCCAGGCCCCGGTAATCTCAAGGTTGGACTACTGCAATGCTCTCCTTGCCGGTCTTCCTGCAAAGGCTATCAAACAACTCCAGCTGGTTCGGTACGCAGCAGCACGCCTCGTCTTCCAACAGCCCAAAAGGGCTCATGTGACGCCCCTTTTCATCTCCCTCCACTGGCTATCGGTTGAAGCCCGTATCAGATTCAAGTCACTAATGCTTGCCTACAGGACTATCACTGGATCTGCACCGGCATAGTTTCACACCCTCCTACACTCCTACACTCCATCAAGATCCCTGCGTTCAGCAAACCAGTGGCGTCTTGTATTGCCTTCTCGTAAGGGCAGTAAATGGCTTTCCCGCTCTTTCTCCTTCACAACTCCTTCCTGGTGGAACACTCTTCCTAACTCGGTCCGGTCAACCACATCTCTCACGATTCAAAAAACTACTTCAAACCCATCTCTTCTGTGAATACTTGACAGACGAATAAAAAAAAAAAAACACTAACCCTCTCTCTTTCTCTCAACAGGTATTGTTCTGGCTTTTGTTGAAACTAGTAACTTTGTATTGGCACCTATTGTATTACTGCTCCTGTATGACATATTGCTTATTGCTCCCTGAACTCTCTGTAAGTCGCTTTGGATAAAGTGTCTGCTAAATGACTAAATGTAAATGTAAATGTAACCCCTGTGCTGATTAGGGCTGTGCAAAAATATCGATACATGTAACTATCGCAATATATTTTTTTCAATAGTGTATCGATAGTGATACCTCTACTATCAATTTTTTTTTAATCATGTCATATACATACGGCCAACAGTAAGTGGAAGTGAGCATGGTGAAAACCATAAGAACGCTTGGAGCTCTCAGAGCTGATGTGTGGGTGTGCTTTGGTCATGGAGTAATGAGTTATATAAAATAATGCTGTTTGTAGCTTCACATGTCATGCAGTCACTTGGCTACTGCAGTGCATTAGACAGAAAGTTTATTAAGAAAAGTAACAATGTCATTTATTGTGCTTTCACGGATGTGACACCAGCACATTTACAGTACAGATGAAGCAGGGGTTTTATTCTGCCCATGTTCAGTGTTTTAACTGTAATGCACCACAACAGCCAAGTGAGCCACCTTATTCCCCTGTGCTACCCACTTGAGGGGCGCAATCCACAGTTTGAGAAGCCAAACCTCTGATCTAAAGGTCCATGCATCGCACATCATGGCCACTCCGCAGAGGTAAGGGATGTTTTTACACTTATCCTTACAGAAAACCCCCAGTGGTGCACAGCATGTTGTATTTCTAGCTCCACTTTTTACAGTTTCTATTTAAAGTATTGCAATATATCGCAAATGTGTATCGTATCGAAATACATAGCAATATATTGTATCGTGACCCATCTATCGTGATATGTATCGTATCGGGAGGCACTTGCCAATACACAGCCCTAGTGCTGATTTGCGCTGCTCTTGGTAGGTTGTGTTGGTCATTATGGGAATGAGATATTGCGTCTGTGTTTTTGAATTGTGCGGCTTGTAGTAAATCACCCGCAGATATGTCCACTCCCACTCCGCTCTTGCTCTTGTTTGCCCTGTTTAGTAAATCTGGCCCCAAGCGTTTACTTGTATTCTCACTGTGTTTGTTCACTGTAAGAGGCGGATGGACTGAAGTCTCTTCATTGATTTGATCGTTAAAGAGTTTCACATCGCTGCAGGTGATGTGTGATGTTCTCTTCACTCCTTCATTCAATCAATGAAAAACCAGCGGGAAACATTTCCCTCACAATCTAACCAATTCATTCAAATTCAGAGTGAATTTAATTTAGTTTCACATACGTCTACACAAATAAACTTACTAATAAGGTAAATTATAGATTTAAGATTATCATTAATAATCTAATAGCATTTGAAATTTTGTGGTGAAGATGTGTCAGGTGACCACGTCCTTCTTTATCCAGCTCTATCATCTCAGCTCTTGTCAGGTCTCCGCTCTACCATCAGGTCAGGCCATGAACTGCATCCTGCTCACTGTGGTAACCTTGGAACAATGAGACAAGACTGGCTGAGAGTAGAGTACTGTTCTGCACTCTTTGATGCAACAAGTACATCAGTTGTGTTTTTGGTTCCGGTTGATCTAACTAATGCAGCCTAAACCCTCAGAGGATTTATATTATGGAAGTCTAGTGTATGCAAGATTAAAAAGATGCGTCTTTAGTCTAGATTTAAACTGACAGAGTGTGTCTGCCTCCCGGACAGTGCAGGGAAGACTATTCCAAAGGTTAGGCGCTAGATAGGAAAAGGATCTACCACCTGCACTTGATTTTGAAATTCTAGGTATTACCAACTGACAGGACGCCTGAGAGCGTAATGCACGTGAAGGACTGTAATACAAAAGGAGTTCACTCAAGTACTGAGGAGCTAAACCATGTAGGGCTTTATAGGTAATAAGCAAGATTTTAAAGTTAACGCGATGCTTTATAGGTAATCAGTGCAAGGTTGACAGAACCGGGCTAATATGTTCATACTTATTAGCCTGGTTCTGTCAATGTTCAGATGTTTAAGGACGTCAGCTAACAGCTCATGAGGGACTACAACAAGCCCATTCATCCCTTCCACCAGGGGACCCCCTCTCCCCCTATGGACATTCTGTCACTTCCTCTTTTGCTACTTCCTGTTTATTCAATATTTAAGCCATGCCTGTTCTATGTGTCCGATTGGGAAGTATTGCCAGTTCAACTGTGTACCGAGACCTGGGGCTGCTGACCAGATTTCAGCAAAGCAAACTCCTTCTTATGATTTTTTGACTCGCTCTCACTGTATTTGTGATAAAATTTGATAAACATATCTCTTCTGTTATCGGATCCAGTTTTTATCAGCTCCACTTACTGTCCAAAATCAAATACTTTCTCACACCAAAAACTCTTGAAATGGCTGTTCACGCTTTTGTTACGTCTCGTCAGTGGTGTAAAGTATTGGAGTAAATGTAATTAGTTACTGTACTTAAGTATCTTTTTGGCTACTTTGTAGTTGTACTGAGTATTAAGGATATTAGCAACTTTTACTCTCTACTTGACTACATTTTTGAACAAGTATATGTACTCTTTACTCCACTACATTTGTAATGACTAATGCAATTACACATTACATTTTGCATGGCACCTATCTTTTTTTTGCAGCAGTTTATTTTTGCTACAGAAGAATTAATATTGCCATTTAAAGGGCATTGAAGGTACTTCTTGTGAATTTTGCCCTTACTTCTTTATGTGAATACGAGTGCATTATCAGGTAGTTGACAATCGCTGGCTTTGACTTTTTAATTTGACCTAACATTATTTTATTTATCCGTTATATTGAAGAGACATTTTTTAAGAATGTTGGCTTACTTATGAGCACTTGAGCTTAAATGAGACTTGGGTGTTTGTAATAGATGTAGGTTATGGTGTCGACCATGATTTGTTGCAATTTTGAGGTGTTCAGTCTTATTATGATTTAAGAAAATAAATGCGATTGCTCTCCTCACGAATCGACTGTTTCTAGTTTTTCACTGACGTGTCTCTTAAGTGTTGAGGACTATAGTGCTGCTTTGAGCCTACATTCAGTGTGAGTAAAATACTCAAGTACTGTTCAAATCAGATACTCGAAGACTTTTACTGAAGTCGTTTTGGAATTGGTGACTTGTAACTTGTAATGGAGTAATTTTCACTGCAAGGTATCTGTACTTTTACTTAAGTATGGTTTTCAGGTACTCTTTGCACCTCTGCGTCTCGTCTAGATTACTGCAATTCTTTATACTGCGGTATATCTAAGTGTCAAATCGCGCATCTTCAGCTTGTTCAAAATGCTGCGGACAGACTTCTTTTAAAGTGTCGTAAACATAAACACATCACTCCAGTTCTTAAATCCTTACACTGGTTGGGGTTTGTCAGAGAATAGACTTTAAAATTCTCCTCTTTGTATATAAATCCCTACACAACATATCCCCCGTCTACCTCACTGAACTTCTTCATCTCTACACCCCATCCAGAAACCTACGATCCTGTGACCAGGCATTGTTGGTAGTCCCTCACGTTAGGCTTAAGTGTAGAGGTGAGCGTGCATTTGCAGTGGCAGGGCCTCGACTTTGGAATGCCCTGCCGCTAGAGATTAGAACGGCCCCTTCTCTGTCTGTTTTTAAGTCCCTGTTAAAAACGTATTTGTTTTCCTTAGTGTATTGACCACTGTGATATGGCCATTTTAAATTTTTAAACGGGTTGTATTAAATTTTTGACTATAATGTTATGGCCTTTTTTTTAATGGGTTGTATTAAATTTTTGTATGGCCTATTTCTGTATATGTAGTAAAATTGTGTTCTTCTGTAAAGCACTTTGGTCAGCCTGGTGGCTGTTGTAAATGTGCTATATAAATAAAATGAACTTGAACTTGTATTCTGATGTCATCCGGCTGTCGGCTCTCGTGTTTGTCACAGATAGAGGCGAGAGATGCTGCAGTAATGTAAAAATGTGAAAAATAATAAATACCGTAGATGTGAGACTGGCCACTGCTTTAATATATTTAAATGCAAACCTTTCTATGGACGTTTTTAAACAGTAGTTACTCAGTGCCGTGATGAATAAAGAAATATGATTAAAATGCCTTAGCAACGGTTGTCTATACAAACTACCTTGGTACAAGAGACTGAGCTATTGGGTCAAATATGGACAAACCCAACGGTTGGGTAAAATTAACTCAAAATTAGCATTTTGCATTTATGCATTTGACCCAACAATGGGTTAAAACAACCCAGAATTTTGGTTTGAAACAACCCAGCATAGGTTAATTTATGACTCAAGAGCTGACCCATTTTTGACCCAACTTTGGGTCGAGTGTATATCAGAAAGCATATTTATATATATAACATTTATTTGACATACTTATACACATTTTTGAGCACTTTTAACCATATTTTTGACTTGTATTAAATTGTGGATATGAACTCTACCTAATGTATGTGTTTCACTTTATTTTGACAGTTTATTTGTACAGTCATAGTTGACTTTGAAGTGTGCAAGGGTATATCATTTCACTTGATTCAATTCCTCCATCCTCCAATACAAGAGATTCTTTCTTCTGCTAGTTCACAGTATTCACTGTGACAAACACTTCCACATGAGTTGTGTTTGTCACTCATATCAGCATGTTTGTGTTCATTTCACAGCTGAAACATGTCAAACTTTACTGACATCAAAAGGAAACGAATAAAAAGGGATATAATAAATGAAGCGTGTCTCTCTCTTTATAGTGGTGCTCATGTTGAATGTTGTAGATGCCTCAGGGCTTCCGTGTGCTTTAGATCAGCACTTTGGTTAATGTAAGAACCTCCAGTGATTTCTCTGATCTCTGCACATCTGAAGCATTAAAACACATCACAGTCTCACTCCACCATCAGTGTTTCAAGCTTTAAAACAAGACCAGCAGTTTCCAGGTCAGTTGTTGTGTATGAAAGTGTATGCTGCTATTCTTGCTTTCCTGAACAAAACTCTGATTTCATCACACAAATACAAAAATCTTCGTTTTCTCAGTTCAGCCATCTAACACATCATCACATAGTTTGCATACATCTCATCCTACAGTACACATTTTTATTGACACTTTTGATAACATCACACATCACATCCACAAGCCCAGTGGATTTGGCACATGGCTGTTCTTGATGTCAAATGCAGTGAGCCCTCTTTCCCTCCACAATCACTGGGACACCGGTGTAGCACTGCCAGATTTCCTCCCTACCGATGCTGTACATTCCATTCTTCCAGTTTAATTCATTCTGTTTCAACACTCCTGAAACACAGTATTCCTTGACAAGCTGATTTGTGAAAAGATTCTTATCTGAGAGGAGAGCTGACCCGCGTGGCACTTTCTTGAGCGTAGGGTAAGCTGATGAAGGACGGAGCAGCGCACTTTGCTCAGATCGTACATTTTTGTCACTCAGAAATAAAAGAAAATTTCATGTTCACAGCAGGGTGTGACACATTCATATTGTGTGATGAAAACGAGCCCACCAGCTCGTCTTTGGGAGGAATTGAGAGTCCAATAGGGATGAAAAAATGATGGCACACTCGCAGAAGCACTTCTGTGCAAGGTAGTGTTTATTTACAGTGCCAAAAAGTAATCCACAATGAAGGTATATATTTACAGTGTCCCAGTAACCAATAAAATCCAAAGTATCAAATGAAATCATAAAACCAAAAAGTACCAAATAATCCTTCACCGATAAAGTATCAAACAAAACAACTATACTCTCTAAAGACAGGTTTTTATATTGCGTGAGGCACCAAGGTAGCACTCTTGCGTCGACTTGGTGAACCAGAACAAGCCTTGATTTGGGGTTTCGCCTGGGCTTATTAAGGCCAAACCTCGCCCCTTTTTGAGCCCTACCATTATACAGGTAAGTATACATTTCTGTCACATTTTGACACCACTCATATGTATAACAGGTAAGTAACATGTCATTATTAACATACTTCATTTAACACATAAACGGTCATGGCTCTACTTCATTTTGTCATGTTTTTCTTGGTCCTGTAGCAGAGCCATGACAAAGCCTTTGGTTATGTGTGGAGAGAAACATATTGTTGTCCTTTTGACAATAATATAAGTTCTCTCCAGTGTCTCATCTCTGTTCCCGCCATCTCGTTTCCTCGTTATCTTTCCCTGAGTGTTTAATTACCCACACCTGCCCCGTGTCATTATCCTTTGTCTGTCTTCCCTATATAATACCCTCATGTTTCATTGTCCTGTGTCGGTCATTGCGTGTGTATGTACTCGTGTCATGTCCAGCTGTATCACCTGTTCCTGTTTCGTCCTTTGTAGTAAGTGTTAGTTTAGTTTAATCCTTGTCTAAGTTTATGTGAGTCTAGTGTTTAGTCAGTTTACGTCCCTGTTACTTGTGTGATTTTCTTGTTCCTGTGTTTTGCCCCCATCGTGGGTTTTTGTTTTGTGTTCTGTTATTATTTTGTAAAAATAAACTTATCTGTTAACCCCTTCATCCCCGCCTGCCTGCGATTGGGTTCTTTTCCCTTTGTATGTTCGTGACATAAACTTCATAGACAAATATACACAAAAACACCCAGACACTTAACACAATCGTATCGCCCACTTCCAGCCACGTTGCACCGGCGTGACCCAGAAGTGCCGTCATAACCGCTAACGCTGGTTCGTTCGGGTCAGCCGATAACGTTTCCTACTGGAATACCATTGCCTCACTGGACTTAACAAAACATGAGACAAACAAAGACAAAGTGGACGGTATGTAAGGAAATGTACGGGAACCGTTATGGAGTGGGAAAGTGGAGAGATGGAAGAATATGTCCATGTGCCATCGGTGTGGCGTGTGCACTCGCTCCTCCGACAGCGCTAACGGTGAAAAGGAGGGTAGCGGAGAATGAATGAGGTATGTAGGTGCGTGTGAGTGTATGTATGTGTGTTAGTGCTGCTTCCCCAGCGGTGGTAGATAACGTGAGTTTATCACATATTGCAATACTGAAACAATAGAGCAACAGATTCTACGCATCAACAATTTCAATCTCTCAATTAGTGGCACTGCAGTAAAAGTGAACTGTGACTCAGATTTCAACTGGTTTTACCTCAGACCCAACCTAATGTGAACTTACTCAGACCAAACTCAGACTTCACTCTACACTTGTCTTTCCTATTTACTTCTGTCCTGTTCTGGCTCTGGCCATGGATTTTTCCTCCCTAGCCTAGCACCACCACCTCCCTACTTTCCCTATAGCATCATGTATTCTAGTACCTGATTACATGATTATATTCCCCCCGATTATATGCAGGGCTTGACATTAACACCAACCAAATGCGGGTAGATTTCAACTGTGGGACAGCCACTCCCAGTAGCCATTTTGGTGCGTTGAATATAATTTTTTAGTTGTAGTTTTCTTAAAAGTCATGCGAAATAATAAACAATGCAACTCCTATGAGCGCTCCCTGCACCTAGTGTTTGGTCATCAGAATGAGCGCTACCGACACAAAAGTCCTCGTGAAGAAGTGAAATGAACGGAAAAGTCCATTGGTCATACAGCCAGCATGTCGACTAAATGGGCGAAGACAGCTTCACTACAAGATAGTGTGGTCCACTGAGCTCCAGTAGATGAAGATACTAGCCGCGTTTCAATTCGAAGGCTGCGTCCTCCGGAGGTCACATTGGTGGATAACATACATCACCAAGGTTTATTATTTTAGGTTATATTTCAGAAAGGCAACCATTACATGTCAAGGTAAGAATAAAATTACAGTTAGTACGTCTTAAGAGAAAGAAATGTTAATTTAATAATGTTTTTTTTTTTACTGAAATGAGAAAACCTCAATGACGTATGCAGTCGACAAATGCGACCTTTGGAGGATACAGCCTACGAATTGAGATGTTTCAGAATGCACGTAACGTTATGAAGAAAGGTCAACCCTTCACGGACTACATGTGGATGTGCAAGTACGTATTGTGGTATATACCAGCTGATATGTCTTATTTTGGGTGCACTGTAAAAACAAAAATTCAGCTGGAGCGACATAAATATACCGTAAAATAAAAAAATTCCTGTTAAATTACAGGATATAAGGATATATAATAAATTGTTTTCATTTTTTTTGTAAATTTGCTGTCTTTTTCTGTAATTTTAAAGAAAATACATGAAAGATCTGTTAAAAAACAGTACAATTCCATTTTTTGACATTATACGTGAAAAACCAGTAACAAAAAATAACAGAAACAATTCTGTAAAAACATTTTTACAGTGTGGTCAATCTGCATTTGAAAAGGTTGAAACTCTAGCTGAATCAAGTAATTTAACCATGCCAAATGTATTTTCCCAAAAAACTTTGGAAAACCACCAGCCACTGTGGCTGGTTAGCAAAAGAAGTTGATGTCAAGCCCTGATTATATGCTTGTTCACTCCTTCACTAGCCGATCTAGTCTGCCGAGACAAAGCTTACATACATTCCATTCTTATCACTAAACTGCTAAAATGAATTCCAAGAGTTGGTAAAGTTGGGTATTTAGTTTATTTTTAAGAATTGGGCTCCTTTGCCTCCAACATAACCTATTTTAAGAAAAACACACAGCCTACAAGGTCAAACAACTGTGTATTTTTAAGATACATTCGGAAATGGTCATCAAAATAAAACTTCTATAACTGATCTCTGAAGCTATTTATATATTCATATGTTAGATATACAGTATAACCATATATGTACACTATATATATGTACATATACACTTACCACACAAAAATAGACTTTATATTTCACATCAACTAAAAGAAGTATACAACAAAACATTGTTTAAATGAATAACATGTTCTCCATACATGGGCACACTGGAATTATCAAATATACATCTATATTCATTAATGTTTTGCTAGAGCCATAATCGTAACCAATACACATTCACATTCTAAACAGACAGCGACTTGTTAAAGGCTGAGAAACACAACTGTAGCAGTTGACTGCTGACTGTCACACTGTATGACTATTGCACTGTATGAACATAACACTGTATGACTGTAACACTGTATGACTGTAACGCTGTATGACTGTCACACTGTACGACTGTTGCATTGTATGACTGTCACACTGTATGACCGTCACACTGTATGACCGTAACGCTGTATGACCGTAACATTGTATGACTGTTGCACTGTATGACCGTATCATTGTATGACTGTCACACTGTATGACTGTCACACTATATGACTATTGCACTGTATGACCAACATAACACTGTATGACCGTAATGCTGTATGACTGTCACACTGTATGACTGTAGCATTGTATGACTGTCACACTGTATGACCGTAACGCTGTATGACTGTTGCACTGTATGACCATATCATTGTATGACTGTCACACTGTATGACTGTTGCACTGTATGACTGTCACACTATATGACTATTGCACTGTATGAACATAACACTGTATGACCGTAACGCTGTATGACCTTAACATTGTATGACTGTCAAACTTTATGACTGTTGCATTGTATGACTGTTGCACTGTATGACCGTACCATTGTATGACTGTCACACTATATGACTATTGCACTGTATGACCGTAACACTGTTTGACCGTAACGCTGTATGACCATAACGCTGTATGAATGTCACACTGTATGACCGTCACACTGTATGACCGTAACGCTGTATGACCTTAACATTGTATGACTGTCACACTGTATGACCGTAACATTGTATGACTGTCACACTGTATGACCGTTGCACTGTATGACCGTTGCACTGTATGACCGTAACATTGTATGACTGTCGCACTATATGACTGCCGCACTGTATGACTGTCACACTGTATGACTGTCACGCTGTATGACCGTAACATTGTATGACTGTCACACTGTATGACTGTCATACTGTATGACCGTAACATTGTATGACTGTCGCACTGTATGACTGTCACACTGTATGACTATTGCACTGTGTGACCATAACATTGTATGACTATAACACTGTTTGACTGTAACAATGTATGGCTGTTTTACTGTATCACTGTAAAACTGTGTGACTGTAGCGCTGTATGACTGTGACACTGTATGACTGTTGCACTGTATGACCAAATCACTGTAGGAGCGTAGCGCTGTATGACTGTAACACTGTATGACTGTTGCACTGTATGACTGTTGCACTGTATGGCCGTTGTATTGTATGACTGTAACACTGTATGGCTTTTTTACTGTATCACTGTAAAACTGTATGACCGTAGCACTGTATGACTGTGACACTGTATGACTGTTGCACTGTATGACTGTAACACTGTATGGCTGTTTTACTGCATCACTGTAAAACTGTATGACCTTAGCGCTGTATGAATGTGACACTGTATGACTGTTGCACTGTATGACCATAACACTGTAGGAGCGTAACGCTGTATGACTGTAACACTGTATGACTGTTGCACTGTATGACCATAACACTGTAGGAGCATAACGCTGTATGACTGTAACACTGTATGACTGTTGCACTGTATGGCCGTTTTACTGTATGACTATACCACTGTATGACCGTAGCGCTGTATGACTGTAACACTACATGGCTGGTTTACAGTATCACTGCAAATCTGTATGACTGTAACGCTTTATGACTGTAGCACTGTATGGCTGTTGTACTGTATGACTGTTACAGTGTATAACTGTAATGCTATATGACTATCATCAATAAAATGTGAAATTTGTAACCCCTAACCCTACCTTATGTTCAGAAAATATTGTTGCTCTAAAACAGATAAACTGTGCAGAGAAAGAAAAACATCATGAGATCACATTACATGATAACAAACACTTAGTAATACTTATTTCTAGTCTGTGAATATTGCACAGTTTGGCCTCCTGTCCTCCAGACTGCTACTTATTTATTTTATCTTCAGCACGTTAAGCTCACGCTCATCCCTGCAGCAGAAAAACAGTCTCTACTCGTATTCGTTGTTGGAGGCTGGGCTAATGTCGCCCTCATCAGTCAGTGCTTCTGTGTTTATAAACGTTCCTGCCAGAGAACTTCCATGTCTCGCTCCAACAGGAGCCAGTTCAGACAGATTGATGTTGTCATTTGCTACGAGGGTTGTCTTGTCCATGGTTTTTCTGCTGTGCTTAGAAACCACTGCATCCAGAAAGTCATACTTCGGGGACAGAGCTCCACTCTCAAACAGATATTTGGCCAGATGTGAGAAAGCCGCGTTGCTCAATAGTGAAGCCAGCATGGAGACAGTCTTGTAGGGGAACCTCTGTTCTACGTAGTGCTCCACTTCCTTAGTGAGATGGTGCACCTTTTCCCGGGACTGCCAGCCGGGGTAGTAGATGAAAGGGGGCAGTCTGAGGTAGGGTTCCCCTCCACCGATCCGCAGCAGCAGTCCAAAGAGGTACCCTGCGATGGAGCCGTACGTGTTGGTGCCCTTGACGAACAGCACGCACAGAAGCTGCGGGAAGATGATGATGTACACTAGATCTGAGCTCAAGTACCACAGACCGTAAACAGAACCAGTCAGAAGAGCCATAGCTGTTGCTAATCCCCCAAACACAAAGATGGTGATCCTCATAACCCACACAATCTCTCTGTCAGAGGCCTGCGGAGAGAAACGCACATGTATTGAGGGTTCTCATCATTACACAAGATAATGCTACACAGCAACCTACTGAACAATAGAATCATGCTCATAAATGTACCGATAACTGGCATAATCTCTGCTCTCTGTGGCCAGTGTGACATACATAATATGACACACATGCTCACAACGAACATACATGACACTAAAGTATCATTCCGATCAGTTTTACATACTTTTAAATACTTTTAATATAACACAACACATGAAATCGCAGCATCAGTCTATGTGGATTTTGGTCACAGTGTGGATGATGATTTGTAGATGTTAATTCAGCTTTTTTTTTAAAAAAGCCAAAATTACAACGATATACTAATTGGCCTACACTAAAGAAGAAAAACTTGGAAGTGCAACAGCTTTACATAGCAATGTAAACGCAACAACCGACAACAAACAAATAAAACACATAGTGATCAAATAAACTAGAAACAGGATGATCTGTAACCATGGAGACGAATGATAAAAAAGGAAATTATAGAGAACGCAGAAACAATGCACCCAAATACAACATACTGTAGAGTATAAGCATGTCAAAATAAGAGTCCTAGTGAGCACATAAATGTGGCTAAATGTGACGATCAGTACCAGTTCTTATTGTGTTACTGCGAATCATTCAGGGGTATCTGAAGTTTACATGACAACTGGTGTTATCGCACCTCTAGCCACCAGAGACCGAGCATGTCAGCAGTGTGGACATATTTTAAAGTTTCAGATCAAAAACCCTGCAAAAAGGTTTGACAACTCCACCTGGCACACCATCACCATCCGTTGCCACGGTCTTTGAAAAGGTTAATACATTTGCAATGATAGTGTCAAAGCACGTGGTATTACAGAAAATATAATAGTATTCATGGCCTCAGATGAGCAGCCATTCTATCTGGTAAAAGACACTGAATATTGAGCTGCGTGACATGATGTCAAACAGACCGACGCTATTTTGTGAGTCCCTCGCTGGAATAGTATACATTTACATTTAGTCATTAAGCAGACGCTTTTATCCAAAGCGACTTACAAATGAGGTGAACAATAGAAGCAATCGGTACAACACAAGGACAACAATGCATTGTGGGGCATTGTGTGACAATGCACAGTCACAACGGGGCAGTCGTGGCCTAATGGTTAGCGACTCGGACTTGTAACCCAAACGTTGCCGGTTGGAGCGTCAGTAGCAGCAGGGATTGTGGGTGGGGGGAGTGAATGATCAGCGCATTCCTCCACCTTCAATACCACGGCTGAGGTGAGACCCCTGAGCGAGGCACCGATCCCCCAACTGCTCCCCGGGCGCCGCAGCAATGGCTGCTCACTGCTCTGGGTGTGTGTGCACTTGGATGGGTTAAATGCAGAGCACAAATTCTGAGTATGGAACCCCATACTTGGCCTCACATCACATACACAAGTGCAGTAAAACTGGTCTCAGTAAGCCTAACACATTATAAACGTTTTTTTTGTCTAGTATAAAGTCTACTAACGTGAACCAAAGCGGGTCTTAGCTACATGACAGATTAAGTTCTAGTCAGATTCTCTTGACCACAACACTGAAGTGTCTGCTTACAGTAGATAAGACCACGGGCATAAAAACAGCTAAAACAAAAACTGCCACTAAACCCATTTGAAGAAACTGAGTCCATCCCTCTTTGTTTCATTTCAACAGTAATAGATGGAGGATTTAAAGTGATGTTACATGACACACACTTTCTGACGTGTTTGAGAAGAGAGCTTCTATAGGAACAAGAGCAGCTGGACACGTATCTAACAGCAGAACACAGATCATGTGCTCCAGTGCAGACAGCATCTTCATGACAACAGCACCGGTGTTCACAGTTTCAGGCTTTAGTTCTCCTTCTGCTCTTTTTGTAATGTTGGTTTGCACAGATATTTAAAGTAGAAATAAGCTTACATAAACTGAGTTTTGACTTTTTCATTGTAATGTTTGTACCACATTTACACTCTTTGTATTTGGTGCGTTACTATCAATAAGTGTTTGGATGTGCACCAAGTGCATCCTGAATGTTCATTTTACTGCATGACTACTTAAAGCGCAGATGACTGAACACCCACAGATACCAGTCGAGATCTTCCCAATTCCTTTTCTTTTCTTTTAATATTGAAGTAATCATTGAAAAAAAATCACTTTCTAGGACACTGTGACCTCACAGTATCATGAACTTACTGATTGACGGAAAGCAAGCTGGTAAATATTTCTGGCAAACATGGAACTAGCAGAAAGAATGGAGGAGTCCGCCGATGACATCACAGCAGCTGACACCGCCCCTAAACCAAAGAAGGAAATGAAGGAAGGGCAGAGGTGTTGAAGCACAATCGGCAGAATCATGTCAGATTCATCCTTCTCCACTGGAGGAATCGGACCGTAGGACGTCTGATTCCAGTCTGATAACATAAACACAACCATAAAAATACATCAAAACACATCCACCCAGTGTACATTTGTACAAAATTCATGTGTTTGTAAATCTGTATGTGAGTCTTTCTTCAGTGCAACACAAAAGAAGATATTTTGATATTTTGTGGTTTTGTGTTCATACAAAGGAGGTCAATGTGGTTCAGTGCTGTTTTATTATCAACATTCTTCAAAATATCTTCTATTGTGTTCTGCAGAAGAAACTCATACAGATTTGTGTCACAGTTTCATGTACAAACAGTGTTTTTCTTTCACGTCGGTGTTTTTGGCTGATGAAGTTTCAGTTTTACAGAGTTGATGTGCTTTTCTTCTCTCTGTTTGCCTCTGACGTGCATCAATTTAAAGGTTTATCATCTCGAAACGCTCCAATCCACACTTTACTCTCATTCAGGTGAGCTGAAATACACATCAGGTAAGAAATCTGTTGTTTCTATATTCATCTGGAGATGAAATGTGAAATTATTAGAATGTAGAAGTATAATTAAAAACATGAATGTTATGTGTGATTAATCAGATAAATTGTTTAAATCCATTGACAGCACTCATAATTTAATATTTTCTCCACACTGGATGCGGCGCAGCGCGACAATCCCATTAGAAAAAGCTGTGTGTCGAATTTATGAATCTGATTTTATAAATATAAATTGTGCTGCACATTTATGAATTGTGTTTTGTAAATGTATCATTATTGAGATCATTCTGGCTCCATATTGACACGCTGTAAGCTGCCAGATGCATTTATCTGTTTGGGAATGATGGAAAAACATTAATACAGAAAAGCTCTCATAAGTTACTGGATTCTACCACATCGATAGCAGGGCTGTCCTAGACGCTACGCTGCGCAGCTCAGCGCTTCCGCATCCGGTGTGCGACCCCCTAAAGAGTCCTTCTATAATTGTTCATGGAAAATATTTGTCATATATTAAAAAATACCCTCACAACTGTATATTTGAATATCATTATTTGAAACTTATATTTTCAATGAAATATGTTACCTGTAAAAGTGAAAGTGATGTCCGGTGTAAAAATGTCCAGTGTAAACACAAACACATTCACACAATCAGCCATTATGTGTTGCTATTTTGTGGTCATTTGATTTTAATTGCTTGCTGTTTTTTTACCAGAGCTGTTTTTTTAAAGTGCATTTTTTCCATGATAGGATGCTGTTGGCTGTTCCCTGCAAACATCAGCACTTCTATGTGCGTAATCATGAATTCAGAGTTGAGAAAGAAGGTCAATCAGCATCATAAAACAGATGAACTCAGATGATCCGGGCTTTGGTTTGTCAGGTGTTTGTTCCAGTGGTGTTTCATCGGCTTATCCAGCATCACATGAGTTTTTATTCCATGCCTTTTTATTTACTGACATAAATGAAATTTGAAGTTGCAATCGGAATCGGAATGTTTGAAAAGAATTGATAAATACCTTGAACCTACACTTACGGTATATTACTGTATATATTCAGTGTGTTGAAAAATACTGCAAGACGTGTAACGGTACAGTGTATTTCATCTCATGTGTAGATGTTGTAAGCATCTGCTGTCATTAACAACATTAATGAAGCCCCTGTAGATTGTGAAATATAAATGACAGCAACCATCTGGAGTCACCGGCACGCATGAGCTCTGTGTGTGCGTGGTGAAATCCCCTGTCATTCACATACTCCCTATTATAAACAAACAGATAAAAAGACTTGTGTCTCCAATCCAAGACAATATTCAGATTGAATGAATCGACTGCTAAATGAGTCATTTAAGAGTGGGATTCTCTTCTATTCTCTCTGTTACCTGTGGAAGCTCCTATAGCGCCGATGAGGACTGAAGGGACGGCCATGACCAGACATCCAAACGCAGCCAGAAATGACAGAACTTGAGCATAAGTGGCTGAAGACGCAGAGAGAACTCGCTGAAAATACACCTGCCAGGGAATCCCACCCAACATCTGACAAGAAACAAGAATCATGACCACAAATCGTCATACACAGTTGTCTGTTTCTGTTCTTGTGTGTGTTAGCGTTGTTTAGAAATGATCTCAGAGAGAGGTGAATGTGAAGGTTTGTTGTCACAGACTTACAAGAAGACAGAAGTTATCAGCCCACATCCAGCCGTCAGATGGATGGATCTCACCCAGCCAGGGCGTCTGAAACACTGCGTTCACTGCGGTAACACTGATGTCTGACACAGCGGGATTGGACAGAGCAAACGGCACACTCATCCACTTAATAAACAGACACAGAAAGCGAGTCATCAGGAAAACATCTGACGTCTCAAACACTTTCTGCTACAAACCACAGCATCAGTATCACTGCACGCAAGAGACGACGTGTGTGTGTGTGTGTGTGTGTGTGTGCGTGTGTGTGTGTGTGTGTGTGTGTGCGTGCGTGTGTGTGTGTGTATGTGTGTACATGTTTTTTTACACTGCTAGGGCCAAATGAGAGTAAAAGATTTAAACACCTACAGTACACTGTGATGAGTTTCACAATTCAAATGGATTATAAATCAAAGTAAATGATGTTTATTTGAAAATGTGAAAATGCAGAAAGGTTTGTGTGATGGCTTGGTTTAGTGGTAGAATGAGGCTTACAGAATACAATATCCAGTTTATACAGTAAATAAATCATTATGACGATGGACAATCTAAACTGAAAATTTACCAATCCCAGAAAAATGCAGAAGAGTTGAACGACATCTGTGTAAGCGACAGAGTAAAGTCCCCCCACCAGTGTGTAGAAAACTGCTATGAGCGCTGACACCACCACTGACACGCTGATGTTTATGTCTACAATCACACTCAGTGTAGCACCTGCACAACAAATACACAACTGGGTTTACATCGTCCACACAGCATATACACATACATGACTCATGAGGGTGTCTTTCTATAAGCCGCTGTGTGACCTGTACAGTCTGACTGCATCACACACTACACCACTGAAGATCACACACACAAACGGTTCTGAACAAAACAAACTGACACAGAATCATTCGGCTCATGTACACACTGAGGCTTTTCACACTGCACTTAACCCCGGGTCATTTTTGCAGGGATAACCCCGGATTCCAGTGCCGAATGTATGCAGTGTGAATGAAGTGGGGGTAGAATGATACGAGCAGACGCTTAGCAAAAAACAACCAAACAAAAACTGAACAGCTCTTACCTCATATCACAAGCTGTGTACACTTGTTTCAGGTTTTCATTTAATAGAATAAATAACGTCACGGGAGGCTTAAAACAGCCAAAAAGGATCTGCGTGGGGGCATTTTTTCTCAGATGTGGAACAGCGAGGTATTGGGTTATTTAAAGCAACTACGCACTGTTTTCTTCAGTCGGTTTGACACTGCAGTGTTTATCCAATCATGACTCTTGACACTGCAAATAAACAAGGTTTGAGGAGTCACCCAGGGGAGTCTCAAGACCTCTGACAAGTGGGTCAGATTATTGTGATATCAAAAGTGTGCAGTGTTGGGGGTTCTCTGGGACCAGGATTGGGAAACACTGTAGTCACAGAAGTCAGAAAAATTCAAATGGAAAAAAAAACGGCATAAAGTTTATCCATCTGTATGAAGAGGTGATGAATGATGATGATGATGATGAGGAAGAGTACATACTGTATGTGGTTTACAAACCCAAGGCTGACAAAATGGCAGCAGACCAGAATAACTCTCCCAGTAAAGCAGGAATAAAGAGAAGTCCGCCCATTCTCTTCCCATAGAGCTGCTGGAAAGGGTCCAACATAGTCACATAACCTCTAGAGCGCATGGGTTTGGCAAAAAATAACCCACCTGTCACAGACAAGAGAAGAGTTGAGATGTGTGTTCAGATGATGGCTCGTAATATGGAAGTATTTCAATGCCATTAGTCTTTGAAGCAAAAAAGCATGTTGAATTACCACTAATCAAAAATAAATCTGTTGCATTACTATGGAAGTATTTCAATGCCATTAGTTTTTGAAGCAAAAAAGCATGTTGAATTACCACTAATCAAAAATAAAGCTGTTGCATTACCAGTCCTTGCATTTTTAGAGTCTGCAATTCAATATGGTTGTATATTTAAGCTGTGAATATTTCAAATTGAAACATTTCACGCACAATTTCACCGTTAAAAAGTTCAATAATCAAAATTCGCCTTTTAAATTTCACTTAAAAATTTCAACTTGTTATAAAATACAACCTTTAATTTTCGACAGACAATTTTCAGTCCATATTATTTCGGTTTAAAAATTCGCTTCCACAAATTCAGTGGTTCAAATTCGACTTGAAATTCAAAGTTTCACATCCGGGAATCCCAGGAGAAGCAATAGAGCGCCGATTCCGCCAATGCATGATCTCTACCTGCTGCCTGACCGCTTCACCAGCAGGTGGTGCAAGTCGCTTCTGACGAAGACCAAAGCAAGAAATGCAGATACTTTTTATATGTTTGCAGCACAGTCCACTCATCTGCTCGATTAAGTGAATTTATTTGATCTCATAGATCTCTTCTTATGCATCATCAACATCAGAAATTTTAGGTTTCCTGCTCTGGCTCGAAGGAATTAAGTTATTTTTTACTTCAGCACATCGTGTTCACATAAATACTATGCATCATCAGCATTTACAGGACATGTATTGTGTTTGAAGCGGTCAAATAACTGAGATCTCAACTAGGAGCTTATTGACAAATGCTCTGAATTTAACGCGTACTCTCCCATGTGCTTCTGTTTATATGACGTAGCTGCAATCTCAATAAACATTCTTTTTATTTTCCTTGCATGATCTTGTTTTAATTTGAGACTCTCAGAAAATGCTGGATGTTGTGGAATTGTGGAAACGTTCGTTTGTTAATACGAGACAGAAAAACTGATATTTTAGCCAAGCGAACTTCTTGAGCAGGCCAGATAAAATAGACCAGATAAAAATAGTCAGCACTTTCTTTAGAACCCGACTAGACCCGAAACGTCTTGTGCAGCCTGCAGCCAAGCAAGATACCTCACGGCGTTATGGATCTATACGCGCAAAGATAAAAACTTTTGTTGCATGCTGTGTGCGTTTCCCAATAATGTGCCACACACGAACATGCGAGTATGACTACACGCTAATTGCTTGAGTTGCTGTCTGTTCATTAAATGCTAAAATGTCAATCACTCACGGTATATTAACCTAATTATGTCTTGTAAAGTTTGGCGTAACAAATATTTGTTGTTTACCTAACCATAAAATGTAATTAATTTGTGTCTTTCGGGGCGATTGGTAAAAGCACATTCATTATAAATTACCAGAGACCCGATGCCATATCGGACACGACCTGTGCCCAAGGCATATTTTGTCAATGTTTTAGACCCGAAGCCGCTGGGACACATGAGGACCTCTCTAACATACACCTCAACGCAAGTCAGTTTGCATGGCCGAGCAGTGAAAAATATATTTAATTACTGGTCAGAAAACAATATGAGTGCTCCATGGCAATATACACAACTATCTGTAGATGTTGCTGTTTGGCAACATCTACAGATGTTATAATAATTTTTAATCTATATGCTCACATAATAAGTCAACATATTGTTAAATTTATGCATTTTAAATCACAGAAATACACTGAAACCACGTTGGAGAAACACGTAATGTACGTGTCTAAAATGTATGTGTACAGTTCAGTTAAATTATCAAATTTACCCTCTTTAAACTTACGCTAAACATTTAGCTGAATATCCACAACATGTATGGTGGCATGGTGGAACAAAAACGTTATAAGCTTGCAAGATTTGCTAAGGGCCTACTATGCCCCTTTAGCGTCCACGGACCACGCCATCACGGCCGGTGTACCATGCTAAAACGCTTAATGTTGCTTAATCTTCAGACCAGATGATTAGTATAGCCTACACCTTTTTAATAACCGTAGGCTACAGAAATGCGGAAGAGCCCTAAATATGAATGCAAAAAGCACAAAATGACACAATGAGAATTTTAGCATGTCCCCCCGTATTTCTCACATAATACCAGAACTAGGTATAGGTGTCTTTATTGTTGCAGTATTTCAGTTTGTTTTTTTATTCATTCGTTCATACAATAGGTTACAATTGGCTTTATTTTGTTTGCGTTCTCAGATTTCAGATGAAAAGTATAGGCATAATTATTTCCATTGATATTTCTCTTTTAAGTGGTGTAGTTATTCCTTTGTTTAAGTTACATTTATATCCTACATTTACTAAATATTTTACAATTACGTTTTTAAGAAAAGACTGTTATTTATATTGTAGATTATTTTACGTTCTGATGAAAAATTGTTCATGGCTTGTTCTTACATCTGTTTTCATTACTATTTCAGTTAGCCTACTACTATTGTCTGTTTAAAATGTATAATTATTGCTATTTTTCCTATTTAGTTTTAAACCGAAATAAAATGTTTTATTTGAATTTAAATGTTAAGTTTATTGTGATGGTGTTATGTAACTAATGTAATGATTTAAAAACTTGTTGTCTTGTTTTCTGGCACATTTAATCAGATACCATTGCATGTGTCATTCAAATAGCTTCATGCAATTAGCTTATTTTATTCAAACACAGTATGATTCAGTAATTGACTGTAACATACAATTTTCTCATCCTCGAAACTCAAACCATTATTTGATGACTTAAGATCGTGCTTATCAAAAGCACGATTTTATGTTTGCATTTGGCGAGCTACAGAAATTATATTTTGCGTGCATATGATACGCATGTGTTTTGCGTGCACTTTTTATGTACATACCGACTTAACCCACACCATACCAAGGGGTAATCATATGCACGTAAAAAGTAATGAATGCGTATAAATAGCAAGCCAAATACAAACATAAACTCTTACTATAGATAGGCAGTACTAGTAGATCGGGTAGGATATTTAAATAATTAAATTAATATTATAAATGTATGAATAGTCCACTGATTCCAGGCCACCTGGAATTGTCCCCGTGCTCCATGTCCGTTCCAGGGCTGATAGTGGTGAGCTAAGCTGCCAGTACAAGAAACAATTATTTTTTTCTTGATGATGCATAAGAGATCTATGAGATCAAATAAATTCACTTAATCGAGCAGATGAGTGGACTGTGCTGCAAACATATAAAAAGTATCTGCATTTCTTGCTTTGGTCTTCGTCAGAAGCGACTTGCACCACCTGCTGGTGAAGCGGTCAGGCAGCAGGTAGAGATCATGCATTGGCGGAATCGGCGCTCTATTGCTTCTCCTGGGATTCCCGGATGTGAAACTTTGAATTTCAAGTCGAATTTGAACCACTGAATTTGTGGAAGCGAATTTTTAAACCGAAATAATATGGACTGAAAATTGTCTGTCGAAAATTAAAGGTTGTATTTTATAACAAGTTGAAATTTTTAAGTGAAATTTAAAAGGCGAATTTTGATTATTGAACTTTTTAACGGTGAAATTGTGCGTGAAATGTTTCAATTTGAAATATTCACAGCTTAAATATACAACCATATTGAATTGCAGACTCTAAAAATGCAAGGACTGGTAATGCAACAGCTTTATTTTTGATTAGTGGTAATTCAACATGCTTTTTTGCTTCAAAGACTAATGGCATTGAAATACTTCCATACTCGTATCAGAGTTTATCTGTTGACTACACAGCAAAAACTGTACATGAAATACTCTCCATTTCCACTGTGTCTATCTGATAAATGTTTATTTTGATTTAAAGACAAGAACTATAAACTCTCACATGAAATATCTTTAATGTGATATTGATAAAAGTGAAGTCATCTCACCTACGACTAAACTAAGAGCGTAACCGAACGGTGCCTGAGCCCAAGCCAAGCCAGAGCCGGGCACATACACCGACTCAGCCGTGCCGTTTATATAACCCCCACCAACCCATGTTGCTGAAATGAGAAAAGAGGAAAACATCACACCAGTGTGTGTGTGTGCGTGTATGTGTGCGTGTGTGTGTGCGTGTGTGTGTGTGTTCATGTTTGTATATCCCGGTGGGGACCTAAACCTGAACGCACACAACACATGGGGACTCGTGTCACCGTGGGGACCAAAATTGAGGTCCTCATGGGCACAAAAGCTTATAAATTGTACAGAACAATATTTTTTTAAAATCTAAAAATGCAAAAAGTGTTCTATGATCTTTAGGGTTAGGGATAGGGTTAGGGATAGGGGATAGAATATACAGTTTGTACAGTATAAAAACATTACGCCTATGGACTGTCCCCACGGAGATAATAAACCAGACATGTGCGTGCGTGTGTGTGTGTGTGTGCGTGCGTGCAATTTAATGATCTTACACAAACATACTGTATGTGTGTGTTTGTGTTCCTCAGCTGTATAGGCCTATTACACTATAAATGGCATGATTAAATAAAATGATAAACATCATATTTAACCAAACACAAACGAATAAATGGCTCTCTTGAATGCTTTTCATTTTAAATGAGCTCATGAATAAATAATTCAAGATTTTCACTGATGGAACAATCTAAAGCCTCAGGCTTTTCTTCTCATATCAGAATTATAAAGAACAAGGGCTGGATTTTGTTTTCATACGTTGCTTTAATCAGACCAGTATTATATGTCGTGTAGCCTACAGTACAAAATATAATTAATGCAATAAACGCGTTTATGCGTTTATTAACGCCCCATTAGAGTTTAAAATAATTATTTTTTCCTTTTGCTTAGCGCACATATAATTTAATTTTGACAAAAAAATACGAATGTACAATAATATAAGATAAAACTTTAGACAAAAAAATAAATTGTGACTTGTTCTGGTTTTATGAGACGAGATCTAAGACTCACCGGTCATTGTAAATCCACCGACAAATAATCCGATGTCTCGACCTCCGACCATGATCGACTCACTGCGGGATGATCCGTCTGATATCCCGGACCTCTTGTTTTTCCATGCTGCCCAAATTCCCACCATTAAAATCAACAGATAGAAGATGATGATGGCCAGCAGTCCTTCTACATGGATGGCCATCTTCACACACACCTGCACACACATGTACATATAGACGACTGTCTGCTGATGGGCTTTCGCTTCAATAACAACAATTTAACCCATATCAACAATAATGTCCTATGCATATTCTATTATAATAAATCAAGCATAAAAACCGAGAACAGTCCCCATAAAAACGAAAAATACACTCACGTACGATTTTATAGCTGAGAAAAAAGGTTTGCGTTGAAATGAGCAAAATAATTGCAACTTTTATGTTTTGCACAACAATGTTGTCGTGGTTTCTGTTATAGACCGTGTTTATTTTTGATCATGCAATCGTTACAAACACGTTTCAGATCATTTTTTTATATAAAGTGACATTACAATTTAAAATTAAACGTGTTTTTTTTATTATGTGTAAACTGTGAATAATGAGAATAGTGTTACCTGCTCTCAGTCCTGATGTGAGAGGAAGAAGATCTTCACTGGACACAGCTGCTTTTTAATATCTATAACTTCTATCCTATTCCATTGACTGGAAAACTAACGTAACACAATTCAATAAACTACTCTGATTTTCTGGTTTGAACTAAAGAAGCACGAGACAGTTTAAGACAGTCTGGCAGTTTTTATTACGGCAGATCTTGAAAACCCTGAACTTGTCGCCACCTGCAGGTCAAAGGTGAGATTAACATTACAGTTCATTTGTACAAAACTCGCGTGAACTCTGTGAGATGGCCACTGGCCAGTCAGAAATACTCCAGATCATCCACCTGGTCCTTCTATTGTAAGAGATTACTCGGCTGTTGATAGTGTTGAATAATGTTGAAGATCTGCCGTACAGATCTCTCACATTAAACCGCTGTTCAAGGCGGATGTTCGACTGGGCGTTCTTCTGCGCAACCCAACACGTTTGAGAGAAACGTTTATGTTGGAAATATTGATCTAATAATATTAACACGGCAGGGTTTTTTTGCTGCCCAGAGGTAAAATTTGTGTAGCAATAAAGCTCCGCGACTCACGGCCCGGAGCGGATGTGAATCACAGACCATTGCTCCTTCAAGTTTAAATATGACTATACATTTGGGTGTATCAGTTTCTCGGCTATATATGAATAGACTGACTGGGCGCACAGCACATTGGACGGAGGTCTCGTGTCTTTACGTAATTTAGCCTGAGGGTGGCGCTCTGATGTTGATTTATTAGCAGGCTCTACAATCATACCGTAGAGAGGACACATTATATACATTGTGTTTAAATATGTGCTTAATGAAAATGTTCTCAGAACAGTTAATTGTAACTGACTGTATGAATAGGCTTACTAAAAAACACAACCTATTTGCAGGTTATTATAGCAATTTTTATTAGTATTATTTTAAATGCTTTTTACGGAGCGTTACCCCAGCTAACAGATGATACCAGTTTTGGGTAATTTCGTGACTTCGCGTAGCTGGCACGCCCATCCATGCAATCGCATTTTAAATTCAGCAATCAACAATAGAATAATTTAATTCTTGCAAACATTTATATAAATAATGAAACTATATTACAATGTAAAATTCACAGATTAAACACATCAGAAATGTTTACAAAATACAAAATGTAATTATGCAAATAAAAATTCAAGATTTCTTTCTAATTTGTGCGCAAAACATTTGATAACATTTGATATTCATTTAAAAAATAAAAAATACTTGACATAATCTTTCCGATATAATTTGTTTACCATTCAAAAGTAACGGTAATGAAATACAGTTACATGTTTTTCTTTACTCAGCCTGATTACAAACTGTGACCCGCTGCTAATGCTTTCGTGTACACTGTCAGAAAAAATGTGGCAGATTTGTACCTTTAGGGGTACAATGGCTTGTCACTGGGGCAGTACCCTCAAAGGTACACATATTGTACCTTTCCACGTGGATACCCAGACAGCAAGCAACCATTGAATCAATGTAAACAAATAGCTGATTTGTGAATGTTAATTGCGTTGAATCAATATCACTTTTGCACCCAACGAAAAGACGAAAACCGAACGAAAAGACGAAAAAATGCGCCGTTTTCTCGTTCCTGTTTGTTCAGTTTCAAATTGAAAATCAAACTAACAAGACGTACACGGACCCGCATGCACTGCTTCCAGTCAGATTTCGATCGATCTGCGCAGCGCCGCGTCAAGTCGCACACCTATTTATTTTTGTGGTCACACGTGACTTCTCTCTTTAAAGTAACCGCGGAGGCGGAAACAGTAATGACGTTGCCATGCGCTCTTACTAGACCGTCTCATTCTAGCGTTTAATGTCGAAGAGGACTCTAAACATCTACCTTTAAAAGGACTGCTCTAGGCAGAAGGCAGCCTCACTAGTATGTGTCATTGCGTTTGAGAAACACCCTATGTTTCGGTAGGACCGTTGCCATTGCTCTGAATGGGAAGGGAGTTTAATAGTGATGGGTCGTTCTTGAACGATTCTGAACGAATCTTTAATGTGACTCGGGAAGAACGAGTCGTCTCGGGGAGTGATTCGTCCAGTCGCGCATGCGCATTGCGCAACATTCTATGGGTCCTGTGACAAAAGAACGAACGACTCAAACCCGAAGACTCGAGAGGTGAACTAATCAATTCTCTTTCCGGCTCAGACGGCATTGGTTTAGCTTACGAAGCTGTCACGTGATGAACGAACGAGTCAAACCCGAGGACTTGTCAGATAAGAGGTGTGGTGAGCTAATCATAGACTAAACACCCAGGTAAACAATGAATTAATATTTTCTGTTTCTTATAGCATTATAGTTTTGTATTGTTTGTAATGTGATCAACGTTTGCATAAGTAGTAGATGTGTTAGGAAAGTAACATGTAACATTTTAATTATATTTTGATAAAATGAACGAAATGAATGATATGACTCGAAAAAAGATTTGTTCATTTTGCTGAACGAGACTCAAAGGTCCGAGTCAGTAAAATGATCCGAACTTCCCATCACTAGAGTTTAATACTCAATGTGGCTCAATGTTAATCAGCCAATGGTGAATCGATAAAGACTGATGATTCTCAGGGGCGGGGCTCCACATGAGGCACTTGCAACCAGAAAAAATGTGGTTTTAGTGCAATTTAATTTAAGGAAACAAATGTTATGGTACAGTTGATGTCAGGTTTATTTATAGTGATGGGCAGAGCGAGGCTTCGTGAAACAATGAAACAGTTCAATCAAGTGTGCTGTCTCGTGTCGAGGCTTCGAAACATTCCGACACCCATCTCCACGGTGACACCTAGTGGTCATTTGCGCGTGTTGCTCTAAGACACTTGTATACCGACGCTGACGCATTAGAATATGTATGTTCGTACGGAAGCTTGATTAAGTGTGTGGGGGAGTGGTTAGTTTTCCCGACCGGCGTGCTGTGGTCGAGGGTTCGAATTTTGGTTGAAGCATCGTCACATCATTCAAATTAGTGTTTCTTTACTGTGTTTTTATTATTTCGAGTTTTTAGTATCCTTAAGAACATATGTTTTGGCTACACCTATGCCCATCCAATAAATGAAGGTGGTAGGAGTGCATGTGTTTCAAAAAGTTCATGTTTGCAAATTCGATTGCAGGAATAAATAACTAAATAAATAGATTTATTTGGTTTAAATGATGTCGTGTTTTAACATCTACATGATTAATTAGCCTACAGGCACATTAAGAGCACAAATCACAAAATATGTTAGTGGTAATGAAAATGTATTCAGATTTAGCATATTAATGATGCATTCATCTGATAAATCATGACATTTCATTTACAGGAAAGTAAATGTAAGTTCAAGTGAATGCTTTTTAAAAGTAAAAAGTATTGGTATCGTCATCGAAATCGGCAATACTGGCCCTGCATTTACTTGGTATCGGATCGATACTAAATTTTACAGTATCGCCCACCACTAGTGCACAGACGCTGCACGTCACTACTAGAGCAAGCTCCTGATTGGTTAACGCGTGTAAATTCAGATTTTTTAACTCACGCGAATCACGCGTCAAACGCCCGAAACGTTCCATTTCGCGCGAATCGCGTCATTCGCGCCGCCTCATTCGAGCGAATCGCGCCGCAAGGAGGTCTATCGCGTCTTTGCATTGACTTAACATGTAAATCACTCGCGCTTAACGCTTCATTCGCGTCTGGTCTGGTGGGAACACACTATGAGCAGCACGCATAGTGCATCTTAAAGGCGACTGCCTGTGTACTATCCGTGATCGTTTCCCCTCACAAGATACATACAATATAAGCATATAACATGATATGTACTTTAATCTGTGTCCGTGTGGGTTATGGTGAGAGAGAGAGTGATTGACGCGAAACTTTACAAAGACATCCTCAGAACGTGGTCACAAAGTAATGTCGGACTGACCAAATGAAGACTACTGTGTGCGTACTGTGTTTGCTGGATACAGGGCTTGTAAACTGTGAAATAAAAAAACAGGCAGATAGATAAGAAGGAAATTGTGGAAAATAAAATATATCAGCACATTACATAAATAATAACAGCAGATCCTCTGTCTCGAGTTACAATTGCTTGGACTAATAATCCTCAATAAATACACTGCATTAATTACATTTGCTAATGTAAATATGATTTTTTGCACGTAACCATAAACAACAACAGTTATTCTCTTTTGATTTACTTACATTATGGGAGCCAAACACAGCATCATTAAAAATAAAAAGTCCACAAGTAACTGTTAAGAAATGCGGTGACGTGCACGTGTTGCCTGCCATCTTGCGGCGCTTGTGTGGAAATGCAGCCGATGACGTAATTAGAGCGCGACGCACAGAGGTGCGCATGCGCGGGGTTTAAGCGTGCCAGGGTGAAATACACGTGAAGAGCAGTAAAAATGGCATCGCAACAAGAAGCAGAAATTATATTCGCTCAAAAACTCGCGTCCAACGAGAAACCCATCAGGAGTAAAGCGCTACTGAAACTGCGTAAATACATCAGTGTGCGATCAGAGAGAGAGACAGGTAAATATATTACATCACATACTGTACATTACTTGACTAAAATTGCGTAAATTCTTTAGTGTGTGACTTGTTTGTATATCCCGGTGGGGACCTAAACCTGAATACACACCAACACATGGGGACTCGTGTCACTGTGGGGACCAAAATTGAGGTCCTCATGGGCACAAAAGCTAATAAATTGTACAGAACAATATTTTTCTTAAATCTAAAAATGCAAAAAGTGTTCTATGATCTTTAGGGTTAGGGATAGGGGATAGAATATACAGTTTGTACAGTATAAAAACATTACGCCTATGGACTGTCCCCACGGAGATAATAAACCAGACATGTGCGTGCGTGTGTGTGTGTGTGTGCGTGCGTGCAATTTAATGATCTTACACAAACATACTGTATGTGTGTGTTTGTGTTCCTCAGCTGTATAGGCCTATTACACTATAAATGGCATGATTAAATAAAATGATAAACATCATATTTAACCAAACACAAACGAATAAATGGCTCTCTTGAATGCTTTTCATTTTAAATGAGCTCATGAATAAATAATTCAAGATTTTCACTGATGGAACAATCTAAAGCCTCAGGCTTTTCTTCTCATATCAGAATTATAAAGAACAAGGGCTGGATTTTGTTTTCATACGTTGCTTTAATCAGACCAGTATTATATGTCGTGTAGCCTACAGTACAAAATATAATTAATGCAATAAACGCGTTTATGCGTTTATTAACGCCCCATTAGAGTTTAAAATAATTATTTTTTCCTTTTGCTTAGCGCACATATAATTTAATTTTGACAAAAAAATACGAATGTACAATAATATAAGATAAAACTTTAGACAAAAAAATAAATTGTGACTTGTTCTGGTTTTATGAGACGAGATCTAAGACTCACCGGTCATTGTAAATCCACCGACAAATAATCCGATGTCTCGACCTCCGACCATGATCGACTCACTGCGGGTTGATCCGTCTGATATCCCGGACCTCTTGTTTTTCCATGCTGCCCAAATTCCCACCATTAAAATCAACAGATAGAAGATGATGATGGCCAGCAGTCCTTCTACATGGATGGCCATCTTCACACACACCTGCACACACATGTACATATAGACGACTGTCTGCTGATGGGCTTTCGCTTCAATAACAACAATTTAACCCATATCAACAATAATGTCCTATGCATATTCTATTATAATAAATCAAGCATAAAAACCGAGAACAGTCCCCATAAAAACGAAAAATACACTCACGTACGATTTTATAGCTGAGAAAAAAGGTTTGCGTTGAAATGAGCAAAATAATTGCAACTTTTATGTTTTGCACAACAATGTTGTCGTGGTTTCTGTTATAGACCGTGTTTATTTTTGATCATGCAATCGTTACAAACACGTTTCAGATCATTTTTTTATATAAAGTGACATTACAATTTAAAATTAAACGTGTTTTTTTTATTATGTGTAAACTGTGAATAATGAGAATAGTGTTACCTGCTCTCAGTCCTGATGTGAGAGGAAGAAGATCTTCACTGGACACAGCTGCTTTTTAATATCTATAACTTCTATCCTATTCCATTGACTGGAAAACTAACGTAACACAATTCAATAAACTACTCTGATTTTCTGGTTTGAACTAAAGAAGCACGAGACAGTTTAAGACAGTCTGGCAGTTTTTATTACGGCAGATCTTGAAAACCCTGAACTTGTCGCCACCTGCAGGTCAAAGGTGAGATTAACATTACAGTTCATTTGTACAAAACTCGCGTGAACTCTGTGAGATGGCCACTGGCCAGTCAGAAATACTCCAGATCATCCACCTGGTCCTTCTATTGTAAGAGATTACTCGGCTGTTGATAGTGTTGAATAATGTTGAAGATCTGCCGTACAGATCTCTCACATTAAACCGCTGTTCAAGGCGGATGTTCGACTGGGCGTTCTTCTGCGCAACCCAACACGTTTGAGAGAAACGTTTATGTTGGAAATATTGATCTAATAATATTAACACGGCAGGGTTTTTTTGCTGCCCAGAGGTAAAATTTGTGTAGCAATAAAGCTCCGCGACTCACGGCCCGGAGCGGATGTGAATCACAGACCATTGCTCCTTCAAGTTTAAATATGACTATACATTTGGGTGTATCAGTTTCTCGGCTATATATGAATAGACTGACTGGGCGCACAGCACATTGGACGGAGGTCTCGTGTCTTTACGTAATTTAGCCTGAGGGTGGCGCTCTGATGTTGATTTATTAGCAGGCTCTACAATCATACCGTAGAGAGGACACATTATATACATTGTGTTTAAATATGTGCTTAATGAAAATATACTCAGAACAGATAATTGTAACTGACTATATGAATAGGCTTACTAAAAAACACAACCTATTTGCAGGTTATTATAGCAATTTTTATTAGTATTATTTTAAATGCTTTTTACGGAGCGTTACCCCAGCTAACAGATGATACCAGTTTTGGGTAATTTCGTGACTTCGCGTAGCTGGCACGCCCATCCATGCAATCGCATTTTAAATTCAGCAATCAACAATAGAATAATTTAATTCTTGCAAACATTTATATAATTAATGAAACTATATTACAATGTAAAATTCACAGATTAAACACATCAGAAATGTTTACAAAATACAAAATGTAATTATGCAAATAAAAATTCAAGATTTCTTTCTAATTTGTGCGCAAAACATTTGATAACATTTGATATTCATTTTAAAAATAAAAAATACTTGACATAATCTTTCCGATATAATTTGTTTACCATTCAAAAGTAACGGTAATGAAATACAGTTACATGTTTTTCTTTACTCAGCCCTGATTACAAACTGACCTGCTGCTAATGCTTTCGTGTATACACTGTCAGAAAAATTGTGTCAGATTTGTACCTTTAGGGGTACAATGGCTTGTCACTGAGCAGTACCCTCAAAGGTACACATATTGTACCTTTCCACATGGATACCCAGACAGCAAGCAACCGTTGAATCAATGTAAACAAATAGCTGATTTGTGAATGTTAATTGCGTTGAATCAATATCACTTTTGCACCTGCAATTAATGTTGAAACAAATCACCATTATTGTGATCAGTGTTTGCTTTAGTTGGGCTCTGGACTCTTGAGTTTAATGCTAAGTTTTCTTTACTGTCTAACACATATGTTGTGGCAAAGAAAACTAAGATCCAGTGACATCAGAAAATGATCTTTAAATTATTTTGAGTGTCTTAGGTTTTTAATATGTGAATGCGGAGTTATGACACAGTTTAAAAAGATTTAAGCAGTTTTATGGACAATTTACAGAATAAATGATTTTCACAAAACTGTTACATTTCTGAATCAGTTCGACATGAAGAATCGGTGTATGAATCTCAACAATGGTAACAATCAACAGAAAGAAAGCTTCATGCTGCAATGCATGGGTAACATGATAGTACAAAACTCATTCATGACTCCCAGCATGCATTGCAGTTTACCTGAATTAGTTTGATGATTGTCACCATTGTTGAGATTCATACACCGATTCTTCATGTCTAACTGATTCATAAAAGTAACAATTTTGTGAAAATAATTTATTCTGACCCTATCTCTGCTATACCATTAACACCTCCTCTTGACACTCAACCTGCACTTAAGATCTGCGAAGAGGATGTGTTCCAGCTTTTCCGCAAACAAAAGATCAGAAAAGCACCAGGTCCAGACAATGTCTCACCCTCCTGCCTGAAAGTCTGTGCGTAGCAGCTGTCGCCCATCTTCACTAATATTTTTAACAGATCTTTGGAGCAGTGTGAAGTCCCTTCATGCTTCAAACGCTCCACCATCATCCCTGTACAGAAGAAACCCCAAATTTCTGGACTTAATGACTACAGGCCTGTTGCTTTAACATCTGTGGTCATGAAGTTATTTGAGAGACTTGTTGTGGCCCACCTGAAGGACATCACCAGACCACTTCTTGATCCCCTCCAGTTTGCTTACCGAGCAAACAGGTCTGTGGACGATGCAGTAAACATGGGGCTGCATTACATCCTACAACACCTAGACAGACCAGGGACTTACGTCAGGATCCTGTTTGTAGACTTCAGCTCGGCCTTCAACACCATAATCCCAGACCTCCTCCTGCCCAAGCTTACCCAGCTCTCTGTGCCAACCTCTACCTGTCAGTGGATTATTAACTTCCTGTCGAACAGGCAGCAGCTAGTGAGGTTGGGAAAATTTAAATCCAGCACATGTACCATCAGCACCGGAGCTCCTCAAGGATGTGTTCTTTCTCCACTGCTATNCTCTCTCTCTCTCTCTCTCTCTCTCTCTCTCTCTCTCTCTCTCTCTCTCTCTCTCTCTCTCTCTCTCTCTCTCTCTCTCTCTCTGTGGCCTACACAGACAGCATTTATACAGTGTCATATGTCATACAGTGGATGTTTTCTGTCTGTACATGTGACTCTCTTTATCTCCTGTTAGGAGAAACCTGACAACAAGACTGCTGGATTTATGTTCAGTGTGAAGAAAAGTCCCACAGCTCTCTTCTGTAGATCTACACGCATGAGCAGGAGACGGCAGGTACACGTGAAAGATCACAGCACATGACATCACACACACACACATGTAATACCTCAGTCTTTACAGTTCTTTTGTGTTTTTAATCCAGAGTTGCACAACTCCAAAATCAGAAACCAAAAAAGTGACTTTCGGGCTGAAGAATAATCAAACAATGGGTATGTACATTTTCTCCAGAATCCGTTGCTGGATTCCCGACATTATTATCATTATTATGAATCATATTTGTTTGAAGAAAACAATAAAGCACATATCAATGAATGCAGTTGATTAAAGCTGATTTAACGTCTCATTTTGAAAACGGGTTTTTTTTTTGCGTAAAGATGATTCATTCTGCTAATTCTATTGTTAAAACAGACGTTTGTAATAAATTAACCTGATCAAAGTTTGACATTGAAATGTTTGACATTTTCTCTCATCTGTTCTTTACTGTTGTCAGAATTCAGAAAGATGGACAGAAGTGCCCTGGTGAGTCCTGGCAGTCCGTCGCGTGTTGCTTTTGACCCCAAGAAGACACCGGCGTCTGGAGTGTTGAAGTCGCCCACGTCATCTCCAGCGCTCCGGAGAAGATTCACCGCTGCAGATTTCTTTTAAAATAAAACGCAACTTGTTTCCATACGTGTAAAGCTCTTTTATATTCCAGTTTCTAATGTTCCTTTGTGTTTCAGCTGGCCAATGTTGGAAAATAAGCATTATATTTTACTATAAAAGTACTGTAATAAGTGAACAAGGATGATTAAAAAATATCAAACCTTCACTTGTTTTTTAAACCCAAATGAGAATTCTCAGCATTAAGTAAGGAATATTTGACGACGGGTCGTTACACCTCGGCTGTGCATTGACGGAGGAGTCGATTATTCCGCTTATACCACGGTTACCACACCACAGGACATTGCTCAAATGTTTAATTTCAGTGTTTGTTATGTTATTGTCTTTAAAATGCTGTTGATGGTAGGACTACTTTCTTGCACATCTCATTTCCGTTAGAGCGAACGGATTGTCACGGTACCATAAACATGTCTTCTGATACTATACCAGCTGAAGTATCTCGATACCAAGTAGTATCACGATGCTGTGCCATATAATTCAAATCTATACAAAAACACAGATTTAGATTAAACATTTATATTTACTATAGTAAACTGTATTATACTTTGCACTAGAATATGTTGTTGTATTAACTGTAGTAATTGGATAAATTGTAGCAATTACATTTAGTCATTTATAAATACTGTAGTATACTTAAATATTTACTATGATAAGACTCTAAAACACTAGTATCTATGAGTTTACCCTAGTACTAGGGTTACCGTGCAACCCTAGTAGTTGGAAGCTTGAGCCACGTGGTGTGTGTGTGTGAGAGTGATAAAAGCCAGCGATAATAAATCGACCCTTCGCTAAGCCACGCCCGAAAACCGCCACTGGCCAATCGTGGTTTAGCAACCGTAACTAGGCGCGGGAGGTCTGTCAAGCTTTCGAGCGAGGGAAACATGCCGAAGCGTTGTGCGTATGGATTGTGTAAAGCCAGTATCCTGAAAGTTTGGACGGGGTGGTGGAATATTTTCCCTTCCCGAAACCTAAAACCCAAGGGGAGGAAAGTCGGACGTGGATCAAGCGGTGTGGAAGGCCCCGTTCACAACTAAATGTGGGACATTCTAAAACTCTTAGGGGTGGATTCCTGGACAGGGATTAGACTAGTCCTAGACTAAAATACATGTAAGAACTGTCCAAACTGAAAACAACTTGCACTAACATATCTTAAAATACGTCAGTGCCTTTGTGTTGTCTCAAAATGCACACAAGTAATGTTTTTAGTAAAGCATGTTTGTTAAAACTACTTAAATATCCTAATTTAACTAAAGCCTAGTCCTGGTTTAAAACAATCCCGGTCCGGGAGACCACCCCATAACGTGTAAAACGCTTAGCGTATTTTAACGTACCTAAACAGCGATCAAGGAAAACCAAATTTCTGTCAAACCTTCCTTGTGTTAAACACTTGCTGCTGTCAAAAGAACGAGCTCTTGGTCCGCGGATAAAGTGAATAATATCACGTTAAGCGTTTAGAAGTCCATTATAAGGAGACTGTTTAACGCGCTGTATCATCTCATTTATATTTCTGTCCCTTTTATCAGAGCTTTTAGAAACATTTGTGCTGTTATGTTCTAGTTTGCTCCACAGGCTTTTCAGCTCGACGTAACAACACTGAAGCCAGGAGTTAGCAACGTTATTACCTTCAGCCTCATTTCTTCATATTGGGTTCAGACAGGGCAGAAAGAGGCCCATACTGCACTTTTTAACACAATGCACGGTGGCTTTTGAAGTATTAATTACAACTAAAATGACAGAAATGTGTCTAAGCCACGTTAAGCTGTTTTGCTCGGCTCAGCATCTCTGGCTCTTGCCAGGTCCAAGGCCTAGATTAGACCCACGACGTGTGAGCAGTAGCCTGGCGCGCTACTAAAATATAAGCGGGAGAATGTTATCATTCATAGGCTTTAGCTTCAATTTTGATAAAATTATTTTCTAATCGGTTGCATATTATGTCGTGGATATATCCCTCGAATGTACACTGCAGTCCCTTTCGTCTTGCTCTCTCAGATATTTCACATGTTCGCCCAAAATGACAAATTATCTCCTTGGGAATGTCTGACACCGGTGCATACACACTGTAATACACTTGACAGGCGTGAAAGCTTGACAGGCGTAGCAACAGTAACTAAGGAGGGCGGGGCTTAGCGAAGGGTCAATTCTTTATTCCTGGTATTGTTTCTATCTTCAGCAGTAAAAAAAAAAAACTTTTGAAAGAGTAGGTCTATCAAAATATATTTGTTATCAGTTCTCCCAAACATCATAAAATAGAGTATCTGTCCCCCGGATTAGCAAACATAAAATAATGCAATCAACAGTCATGACTCGGGTTGCTAAATATTAGATCTCTCTCTAATAAAGCACTTTTTCATCATCTGGTTGTGATGAGAAAAAGAGTCGTATGTCATCAGCATAGCAGTGATAGAAGAATGGCAGATTCTAGGGACGTCATGTAATAATAATACATTTATTTTGTATAGCGCAATTAAAAGTTGCTTTCTCAAAACGCTTTACAGTAGACATCACATCAGGTAAAACAACACAATATGTAAAAAAAACTTTGTAAAACAACACAACAACAACGAAAACAAATAATATAATCAAGTATAGGCAAAAATAAAATGTTTTAAGCAGAGATTTAAAAATCGCAAGAGAATTTGCCTCCCTGATGTCTGCTGGTAGAGAGTTCCAGAGCTTAGGAGCGTATGAGGAGAATGCTCTATCACCCATGGTGCGAAGCCGTGTCTTGGGAACCACTAAAAGACTACACTGAGAAGAGCGCAAATTTCGACATGGTGTGTACGGCAATAACAGGTCAGACAGGTACCTCGGAGCCAGGTCATGCAAAGCCTTAAATGTTAACATAAGGATTTTAAAATCAATACGGTATCTTACAGGGAGCCAGTGTAGAGACTCCAACACAGGAGAAATATGATCACAAAACCTGGCCCCAGTTTTTTGATACTCCAGCATGAAGACCATTACAATAGTCAATACGCGAAAAAACAAAGGAATTTATCAACCTCTCAGCAACTGAAAAGGATAACATAGGACGTAAACGGGCTATATTTCTCAGATGGAAAAAGGATGTCTTAACCGTATTCTGAATAAAAGGCCCAAATGACAGCGAAGCATCAAAAATGACTCCAATATTTTTTAGTTTGCTTTGAAACTCCAAGACGGCACTGTCGATAGAAAGAGTTATAGAGCCTGCATTTCGCAACTGATGGGGAGAGCCAATGAGCATAACTTCGGTTTTGGAGCCATTTAGAGACAGAAAATAATCAGACATCCAGTTCTTGATCACGTCGAAACTGTTAGATAAATGCATAACGTCCACATGTTGACCTGGTCTTGAATGAATATAAATCTGTGTGTCATCAGCATAAAAGTGATAGTTAAGGTTAAAAGATCTGGATATATATATATATATATATATATATGCTGAAGAGTAATGGACCCAGTACTGACCCTTGTGGGACACCAGTATATACAGGACCAACCTAAGATTTAAAGCCACCCATACACTAGGGATGGGCATTTCTGATCATATTTCATTTCGAGTACTGGACAGGTTTGAAAAACGAGTACTCGATTAATTGGGGGCGGGGCATTAGAGGGGGCGGGGCGTGTCCCCCATACCATGGTGACAATGAAAATATTTTAATTACAACACTGATACGAAAATTTGTGTTAATAAAACTGTAAGATTGAGTAAATAATTAAATCGACACAGTGAATTTTTAATAATCTAACAATCAATGTTTTTGAAAACAAAGTAAACATTTAAAAGAAATATCAGCGTGAGATGAAACGTCATCTCTGCCGTCACATTTCTGTCTGTCAGTGTCTGACGGTAAAGTCTCTTATGCTCGTCTGACAAGTCTGTCTGATAGTAGTGGTCTCACCTGACATTTTGTCTCCAAATATACTGGTGCGGAGCGGGGTGAGCGTTTTTAATCCATTCAATTTCTTATGAACTTCAGCGCACGTTCACGTGGCGCTCGCGGAGAAGAGGAATACTCGCTTTGCTCCGCGAGCGCAACGCGAGCTCAGCTTCCATGGGAATGGATTGAAAACGCTCGCCCTGCCCGCGAGCGGCACGAATACAACAAACAGAAAATCTGTGCCCACTGGATACAGCGCAAAGAGACGCAACAAACGTCCAGTTTCTTTTTGCTTTCGCCATGTTGCATCGCGCCGCTCGCGTGCGGTGTAACGTTAGACAGAGTGTAAGATGATAACGGATCAAACTTGTAGTAGATTTGTATGTTTTGAATGCTGCTTGGCGCCGTACATTTTGCACTAGACTGTATTTTCGTCAGGTTTATCAAAGTGAAACCAAGCATCGCTGTGCGCTTTCAATATGCCCTTCTGTGCTCCGGACTTGACTCAGGACCGCAAACTCTCGCAACGCAACAATCAAATTTCTGGGCACAACCCGAAATGCCAGCATAACCAATCAGAAAGAAAGAAAATAATTAAAAACTGTATTTAAACCCCCAATCGATCATCGTTTTCACTATCGATCGTCGCTGTCGCGTTCGAGTACTCGAGTAATCGAGTACTCGTGCCCATCCCTACCATACACACAAATTGCCTGCGGTCAGTGAGATAAGACCTGAACCAGTCAAGAACTATCTCTGACAAGCCAAATACAGATTCAAGACGGTTAAGTAGCAAAGCATGGTCAATGGTATCGAAGGCTGAGCTAAGATCCAATAGAATGAGAAGGGACAGAGAGCCAGAATCAGAAGCTGTTAGCAAGTCATTAGTGACTTTGACCAACGCAGTCTCTGTGCTGTGCAGTTTCCGAAACCCAGATTGATGTGGTTCAAATAAGTTATTTTCAATTAGATGGTTATTTAATTGTGCTGCAATTACACCCTCTAAGAGTTTCACCAAGTAGGGTAGATTCGAGATTGGGCTATAGTTAGAAAAAATGTTCACGTCAGTGCTTTGCTTTTTTAAAATGGGAGTGACAGCAGCAGTCTTAAGTGCTGCAGGCACAACACCAGTAGACAAAGAGTCATTTATTATAGCAAGCACTGAGGAACACAAATAGTCAAAGCATGATTTAAAAAGACTACAGGGCAAAGGGTCAAGCATGCAGGTGGAGACCTTCATACGAGAAACCTGCCTGCAGAGTGACTCAGATTGTACTGAAGTAAATTTAAGGAAAGGGGTACCAGAAAAGGTTTGTGAGTTTGTTGTATAAACAGCAGGCCCAAAAGAACTACATATAAGTTTGCGGATATTGATAATCTTTTCAGTGAAAGACTGAAGAAAATCATTACATAACTGATCAGATGCAGTCAAGGAGCTGGAAGCATCTACTGTACATTGAGTAAACTGTTAATTGTGTGAAAAAGCTTTCTAGGATTATTTTGGTTATTTTCAATAATACATGAGTAAAATGTAGATCTTGCAGTATTAATAGCCACTCTATAATGAGCCAAACCCTTCATGTAGATGGAGAAAAGAAGTGGTCCGTGCACTGAGTCTTGAGGTACCCCAGTAGTGACATGTTGTCAGACACCTCACCCCTTCAAGACACTTCACACTACACCCTTTGTCCTGAGGGTTTCTAGGATGATGTGGTGGTTAACTGTGTTAAAAACAGTAGACAGATCCAGTAGGATGAGTACAGATGATTTGGAGGCTGCTCCAGATATTGAGAGCAGCGTAGTCTCACTTTTGAAGCCAGACTGGTATGGAGCGATTTTAGTCTCATTAATTATTCACGCGTAAAACAAGATACACACATGCGTAAACAGTTTCACATGAACAAAACCTAATTTACGTGCACAAAGTATAAATATACATTTACAAAAAGCAATTCACGTGCGTAAAACAAAACTATTTTCTCATAAAGTACGTTTAGCAAACATACGACTGTGCACAAATATTTCGAAAGTTTAAAATGTAATGTAAAAATGTTTCAGTGAAGTTTCGTGACATTCCTTGCGTCTGGCTCTGCCTCCCAGTGACAATACATTAACCATCAGTTCATGTGCGCTGACTGAACCGACACAAGCGTGCGGCGCTGAAGGACGCTCACAATGAGTAAGATGGTGAGAGAGATCCTGGCGTTCATCCTCACCACCTCCGGCTGGATTCTGGTGTCTTCTACTTTACCTACAGATTACTGGAAGGTTTCTTCAATCGATGGCACAGTCATCACCACGGCCACCTTCTGGTCTAACCTGTGGAAAACATGTGTGACCGATTCCACCGGAGTCTCCAACTGTAAAGATTTCCCATCCATGCTGGCTTTAGACGGTGAGAAGCTTTCTCACACACACACGCACGCGTGATTCCTGCTGTATATGATCGCGTTCTAGGAGCTTGAATTCGAAGGAAAATCAAAGTGTTTTGTGTTTCTGGGTCTTGTGAGGAAAAACACAATAAGCAGATGTGTTTGGTAGCGTTGAAAAGCAAAAAGCCGTGCATTGCGCTGGGTTTTATCATGGCTTAAATCTGTTCTCAGCGATTCTAAATTCATTTAGCCAAGGCGAGTTTGTTGGAACACTTTTCTAGGTGAGGGTTTGCAGTACTGCTTACATAATGTCATTCAATTCAGTTTTATTTCTATAGTGCTTTTCACAATGTGGACTGTTCCAAAGCAGCTTTACAGGAGCAAAACAGAAAAACACAGAAAAGCTCAAACACAAAAACAAGCAAGATCATTCTAGTAAATCATATCATCAGTCTCCTGCTGAGCAAGCCAACACGGCCCTGAGGCGAGGAACCCAAACTCCAGCGATAAATAAATGGAGTTAATGTAATTGTTTGAATGACATCACTTCCTGTTCAGAATGTTGAATGTGACACGGGTCCGTGCGGTTAAACTGTGACGATCAAACATCAGAGAAGCTGAACGTGACAGCTCTTCTCTTATTCAGAAGAACTCTTTCTGCGTTAATATCGGTCATTTTCTTGATGATTTTGTTCTTGATGGCTTAGAACTGGAAGTGACAGAATGAAGCTGAATTCCAGCTCATGTGCACAAAGTGAAACTGAAAGTTAATGATTGTGGCAGGCCAGTAAGAGTTTATGAGTTCCAGGAAAGAGAAGTCACCAGAGCGAGACATTTGTTGAAAGTAAAAACATTCTCATGTCAATGTTTAGCACTGAAGAGTTTTCACGTCTCCAGGCTGTTTTCCATCTCTTCGTTACTTCTGTGAGTTAACCGGCAGCCTGCCGAAGAGAGAAAGACACCCTTCAAGGACACTTCACTTCTGTCGTCGTACTGCATTCTGTGTCTGTGACGGGAAAAGTAAAGGGATGATCTTTCACAAGCTGTTGACAGATATGAATCACATACACAATGTAATGAAACGTAGGGAGGTTTTGTGTGTTTATGTGTGTGTGTGAGTAACCCCTCAGTTGGGACTTGGCGTATAATGCATTAGCAAGGGTATGATGCATGGTAGGGCTGCCCAATCCTGCTCCTGGAGATCTCCCGTCCTGCAGAGTTCAGCTGCAAGCCTCATCGGCTGAGCATCTTCTGGATTACTTGAGAAAGAACAGGCAGCTGTATTTCATGAGGGCTGAACTCTGCAGGACGGGAGATCGCCAGGAGCAGGATCGGGCAGCCTTGTATGTCATACATTCAAAGTTCTTGACAAGAAGTATAACCACAAAATCGCCAGTGTAAAAAAAGGCTAAATGAACACGCACAGTGAATATACAATCCACACTATCGAAGTGTGGGTTATATATACAACACTGGGAGAGTTCATTTGATACTTGTTAACACTGTAACAATGCAAAGTGCAACAATGAAGTGATAAGTGTTGTAATGTATTAAGTGCAGTTACAATTATCCATGAGACATTACATTGCATTATAAGGTGCATTGCAAGGCATAACGATTACATTAAAACTACCTTTATAATGCATTATACAAATAGGATTTCGGTCCTGAATATAAGAATTACACAAAATGAATTGATCTGATCATTTATCCGAATGAGTGACGTAAACAGAATGTTTTCTTCAGGATATATTCAGGTGTGTCGAGGATTGATGATCTCTTCTGTTTGTCTTGGATTTTTTGGATCGATATTTGCTCTCATCGGAATGAAATGCACTAAAATCGGAGGACTTGATCAAACTAAAGCCCGAGTCGTCTGCTTTGCTGGTCTCAACTTTATTTGTACTGGTAGGTTTTCCTCAGTCATCATGACAGTGTTTCTGTGTCCAGATCAAGAACATGATAAGAAAGACAACGTTCTTTAAGACAATAACGTGATGATGATGATGATGATGATGATGATGTTGTGACAGGTGTGTGCTCTCTCGCCGCCTGCTCTCTCTACGCTCACAGAATCACCTCCGAGTTTTTCGACCCCATGTTTGTTGCACAGAAGTACGAGAGTCTCTTTGTTTTAATGTTACGGTAATGATTGACAGGTGGAGGTTTGTCATGAAATCTGCTGTTCTCTCAGGTATGAATTAGGAGCAGCGTTGTTCATCGGTTGGGCCGGATCTGTTCTGTGTATTTTAGGAGGACTGATCTTCTGCCTCTCGTTGTCTGATGGCATGAATCAAAGGTAAACAACAACAACAACACTGGAATTACTTTTCTTTCTTTGTAACTCTTTTAAAAACAAGATCACGGGGCTATAGTGCTTAAAAAAAAAAACTTCAGCTGTGATTTATTCACCATAAAGCACTAACAACTGATGAATATAAGTCACACACTATACAACATATGTTCATATAAAAGAACTGTCTTCTTATCTCTTTAAGAACCATTCTAGATAATGCTGATAATCCCTCCACACGCTAAACATCCAGACCTCAAGTCAATTCAACGGTGTTTATTGATCATCATGTAGCATACAAATGTTTTACATACCAGATCATAATACCAGAGTTTCCGGACAGAAACCTGATAGTTCTACACAACCTCCTTCCTCGACAAGATCAACGTGCTTAAAGAAAAGTGTAGTATTCTTCATCGGGTCAAGAGAAAAACAAACAGGGATGGGGGTCAGAGGTCACAGAGCCAGGGGGGGATCTGGGGTCTCATTTATACAATGCTGCGTAGAAACCATCCTTGATGTGATTTCACCAACATTTCTGTCCAGATCCTTTACAAGCTTTAAGAATGGCTTACATTTCCAAAAAACCTCCAGCAGTCGGACAAGCAAAAGTGTGTACGTCTGCTCAGACCCTGACGTGACACTAAGCACCTTTCCTCATCAAAACACGTTTTTATAAATATGAATGTTTGCTGTGGATGTTTTGTGTACACACACTCAAATCAAATCCTCGTTTGTAAAACAGACTGTGATTGGCTGCTGTGTCTCTGTTGTCGTTGTGTACGTGCAGAAGAAAATCTTTTTTCTCAGAAACATTACACTTTTGTGGCTGTGTGTGGTATGATGTCATTGATGTGGTGGTTGTAGTTCTGTTGTTGTTGATGTTATTGTTGTTGTGTGTTAGCAGTTCTCCGTATCATTCAGACAGAAGAGCGTTTATCAACAGTGGCGTTTCTGGAATGTCTTCTCGTGTCGTGTCACAGAGTCAGACGTCACACAACAGAAGAACAGACTACAGCAACACTCCACAACACTTTGACAAAAATGTTTATGTATAACCCACTCTTTCATTTCACACTTCTCTTCTGTACTCACACTTGAATTTATGACTTTAGATGTTCTTTAACATTTGCATTCTCTAGGAACCATAGCTTTTTACAGCATTTATTACATTTTTGTTATATCACTTGATGCAAATCTATGCTATCACTGAAATACTATTTACAGTAGTTCACGTTTGTTCATTGTGCATGAAACAAGGTTAGATTAGAGATGGTTAAACCAAGGTTACTAGAGTAAAATCAATACACCAAAAAAACACAGTTATTACACTTCTATCACACAAAAAAAACCATGATTCATTTTCATAAGGGGTCAGTGATTTGTGTTTGTTTTGTTGCTTTGTACAGCTGCTAATTCAGTTCCCAACTTTACACAAGAAATACAATTTCATAAAACTGTCCGATACACAATACAGAAAATAGATTGGACAGAACAACTATCAAGACAGATTATCTGAAAAAAGAATGTACACCCTGCTAATGTTTAACCACTCCATTAATGTAATAAATATTGAAAAATATTCGACTGTGTTGTTTTGAGTGACAGAGGACACAACATCTGTAGAAAAATTTAGCAGATTTTTTATATCTGACCATTATGTCTCCTATGACAGGAACAGACTTCATAATATTTATAGTAAACAGTCGGGATGGTGTGTGTTAGGACACAACACACACACAGATCTACATGTGTGTGAGCACACCGAGCGTTCACCTGAAGAATGATCACACACTTCTGACTGTAAAAATGAGGAGAACTCTGATACAGGTGTTTGGATTCTTGATTTCAACACTCGGTTGGCTTTTCATCAGCTGTACGACAGCCATGGACTACTGGAGAGTCAACTACGTGGGAGGAAAAGGAGGTAACTGGATGATCAAGGCGTTGTGGTACTGGTCAAACCTGTGGAGAGACTGTGTGACAGACACTTCATCTGTCACTAACTGCAGAGATTATGATGTTCTGTGGTCAGTCACACGTAAGTCTACTTTAATCTGAACAGTGCTGTAGTAGGGAATAAACACACACTGGATGTCCTCAAGGTTGTGTACTAAGCCCGTTATTGTTCTCATTCTGTCATGATTCTGCTGCATCATGTCATGTTTCTCATGGTCTAGTGGCAGGATCATGACAGAACCCCATGTTTCATGTGGAGAGGGGTAATTTTGGCCCTTATGGCCTTCCATACACCCTCTCCGGTCTTGTCTCTGTTCCCGCCCTCTCGTCTCCTGCTTGTTTATTGTTTCATGCCCTTCACCTGTTCCCTCTTGATTTGTTCCCCTACTTAATGCCCTTGTGTCCTCTGTCTTGTGCTGGATCATCTGTGTTGTTACACTGGTCTTGTGCCTTGTCCTGTATCACAATGTAAGTCTAGTTTAGTTATTTTAGTCATGTCTAGTGTGGTAATTGTCTTGTCTAGTCTAGTTTAGTTTAGTGTAGTGAGTTTATGTTCCTGTGTTCCCTTCCGGTTCCTACCCTTGCTGTTTTGTTGTTTTACCCCCTTGTGGGTTTTTGTTTCATGATTTGTATTAAAGCACTTGGGTCCTCTGTCCTTGTATCCCTGTGTTCCCTCCCCGACCGTGACACATTCTTACCCATTACTGTATGGACACCTCTGAGAGCAAATACACTTGCTGATGACTTACAGACCTCATCCTCAGAGTCTCGTGATATAGTGCAGAAACATCAATAAAGCTAAAGAGACTCTTGTGGATTTTAGCAGCGCCACAAGTTTTATTAGTAAGAATGTCTTGAAAGTAATTTATGTCATCATAACAGTTTTTTATGGCAGTGCTTCCGAAATGTGGGCTGGTGGACTGTTGTGGTATTGCAGGGGGGCTGTGGATTAGAATACATACATTTTTAAAAAATATTATATTAAAGATATAGTCCTGCAAAAAGGTTCACAAACTGACTGTGTGATGTATTGCAGTGTTAGTGTTTGCTGTGATTACATGCAGAATGTGAGGCTTCGAAATCTAAAGCCTCGCTCAATCACTGAGCTCAGAGTCGTCATGTCTACAATCAGCAGACGTTAGTCAACTTTTCTTATCAAATTGATCTGAAGCCGGATCATCTTTGCTAGATGTATGTCATATAGCTTCATCCCCAAACTATTGGATATGGATATTGATGTGAGAGGTTGTGTAATGATTGTTGTTGTTGTTGTTTTTATGTATACAGCGTACGTTCAGGGTGTTCGAGGTCTGCTCATGATCGGCATGTCTCTGGGATTTGTAGCCATTATTCTCTGCTTCATTGGAATGGAGTGTACTTACATCGGTGGACGTGAGAAGTCCAAGGACAAAACGTTACTCTCTGGAGCAGTTTTTCATTTTGTTGGTGGTGAGCAGAGTCTTTTGTACGCAAACGTGAGTGCTGTTGTGAGTCTGAATGTTAACACGGTTGTGTGCTGCAGGAGGTGTCACAGAAACTGTGATTTGCTACTGGAACACTAAACACAACATAGCTCCAGTCGTTAGCTGGATTAGCACAGTATTGTAAAGCCATGCACACATTTTGAGAAATAAGAACAGGTTGTGTTTCCACAGGTTTGTCGTCTTGTGCAGCGTATTGTTTATACACAAACAGAGTGGCCAGTGCCGCGTTTTCCCCCTCCACGGACAGAAGTGTTATCAGGTAAACAATCACAACACTCTTCGTGTGCTTTACACGTGTTCATTATTATTGATGTCTAGAACAATAAAACCTTCAGAGTGTGGATTAATAATCATAGGAGACAGTAAGAAGCAGATAAATGAAATAATATCATCAGGAACAGTCAGAACCTGTGCTTCTGTCGAGATGAAAACGGTCTTGTAGTTAAAGACATACTGTAGATATTGACTGAAGATGTTTGTTGTCATGTGATGGTGACTCATGTTGTACAGCCGAGAGTAATGAAATCAAGTGTAAATATGTCTGACAGAAGTGAGCAGCATCACCTCACCTCTATCGAGTGTTTAGAGAAATCAACAGAATACCTGTGATGTCTTCATCTAACTTCATAACAGTTAGAGAAACAGCGGTTCACTTTATTATAAGATAAAGTCTTCTTTACTGTAGTATTCCAGCACTGTTTCATATAATAATACAGTGCTTTATACACACTTTCATGCTTACACGATTTATATATCAAAGACAAAAATATGTAGCCTTTATTTAATTGTGTGTGTGTGTGAAGTCCCAAGCTAATGTTTGAAAACACAATCCCAAAATATATCTGCTCTGATTCTAATGCTGATATAATATAATAACAGTGTGATCTGAATGAGATTGTGGATTTGTTATTATAATCAATCTCTATAGGTATACAATAGGAACACCAATATTTCTTGGATTGGTTGGAAGTTTCTTCATAATTCTTGGATCTGTTTTGTATGCTGTTACAATCATACCAAAAAGGTATAATACCCAACATTTGTCTGTTTACTAATTCAAATAATTATTTCATTGTATATGGATAGTTAGACTTAGTAAATATCTTCAAAGCAGAAACGAATGAAATGTGGCATTGATTTTGTAGAATGACGAATGCATTCAGACAAAGACCGTTGAGCGGCCGTTCTGTCCGGCGCACAGCCACTAAAACACATGACACAACATCAAGAGATCTGTGGAGCGGCTCGCACAACTCCAGGACATCCCACACCAATGATGAGAAAATATCTGTCAGAGACACGTTTGTGTGAACGTGATGATCCATCAAAGACATTTCTATGAAGGTAAAATCATGCCATAAAGATTTGCATGCGCAGGATGACATTTTGTAAAAGCGTACGTGACATTGCAAGCGTAAAATAAATTTGCATTCGCAAAAATGTTTTGTAAGGGTGTAAATCAAGCTGCAAGCGAAAGAAAACGAGTTTTGCAGCATTGTATCATTTTTCGTAAGCGTAATTCATGTGTTGTGAAACGGCAACTTCATATTACGTCAAGTAATTATGATCTGTATTCTTCTGACCTCCGTTTTTTCCACGCTTACACTTTTGACACGTTTTTTGCGCTGAAATACGGCCAAAATCATTGCGAGTCTGTACACAGAGGTGTGCAAACACAATGGTGTTATGAACTGCAAAACGGATTCATCGCGCAGAACCTGTCTTTGTGTGTGTCAAATAAATCTGTTGCAAACGTCTTGCCTACGCCGGCGAAAACTGTTTCGTGCAATAACCCGATGTGTACGGTTCCGTCTCGCTCTTACACTTTTGGCACGATTCTCGCACTAAATTGAGTTTGCAAGCGTGAGTGGGGAGGCGGGGTTACCTTCTTGTGACCAATCAAATGAGGTTCCTGATGACTCATCGCTTTCTCTTATCTGATTGGTTCAATAACGCGCCAGTCAAGCAGACATCAGACACTTTAATGCATGCACCCAGACGAACTTTTTATTTATTTTATGCTTGCAATGTCACGTACGCTTTTACAAATGTCATCCTGCGCATGCAAATCTTTATGGCACGAATTTATCTTCATACATTTCTTTCTTTTACCTGCTTACAAATGTAAAAAAATCATAGGTTTTGTATTTGCATTTACCAAAACCATTAGGCTACACAGTTTAAGTTTGTTATGAGTTTACAAGGAGATTGTATGGAGGACTTGTATGGAGGACACAAAAAATAATAAATCAATTTAAAAAATGAAAAGAAAAGTTAAAGCTAAGATCAATAATAGCTAAAACGAATTATTTTGTTTTATCAAACCATTCATTCCTTTATTTATTTTCATATTATTACATTTATTCGTTTATATATTTATTTATTTCTACATTTATTTATTTATAATTTTTGCAGGTTTAGTCCTCCATAAGATTGCGTGTGTCGTGCATGTTAAACGTTATTTATGCTGTGTACAAATTTTTGGGAAAAGGTGAGATGTTTATACATGTTATATACTATAAACTGTATGTAAAAATACAAATGCAATATTTTAAAAAGAATTTTATCTCAGTGTATGTGCACAGAATACAACTGAAAACAAACATCTTTGTAATATTACTCCTGTTCTTCAGTCACTTCACTGGTTACCTGTGAGTTATAGGGTCGATTTTAAAATTTAAAGTCGTTAAATGGGTTAGCGCCATCCTACCTTTCTGATCTGTTGACAGTCCATCAACCTGCAAGAGCTCTTGGTCCGCCAATCTGAAGCTCTCAGTGGCTCCTAGACTATAGGCTCAAGACTCGAGGAGATACAGCATTCTCCACAGGAACAGTCTGCCTACGGAAATTAGAACTGCCCCTACCTTGACTATTTTGAAATCCAGGTTAAAACTTTTTTATTTGATTTGTCTCATCATATAGGATTGTTGATGAGTTGTCTTGTCTTGATGTTCTGTAGTTTTATCTGTGACTTTGTCATTGTGTTATTTTGTGAAGGGTTTTATTTTGTACAGCACATTGGTCAACAGTAGTTAGTTGTGTTTAATCGTGCTTTATAAATAAATAGAAATGAATAGAAAACAAACATAGTCATTTTATTTGCACAAAGTGTGTTTGAATGTTTGCAGTGAAAACATACAGTAAGGCAGCAAATAAGGCAGTAATATTTATGTCAGATAAAACTAAACAGAATAAGAACAACGCATTCTGAGTGTAAAAATCTGCCATCATTTGATTTCAAAGAATCATCATCTTCATCCTCCTCCTGATCTCAGTGATCTCGGCTGGACGGGACATATTTTGGAGGATTTTCTCGGCAGAATTCTGCCACAGTGTTCTCAGGTCATCTGCAGTAACAAAACAAAATGTGGACAAAAAGTAAATAATACTCTCATTTGTTACAACCAATGACGTTTTTCTTTTATATTTCTTTATACTAATTTTATTTATGATTTGTTTCAAACCTGTACTTTTTTATTTTAATCATAAATTGACATATTATCATATTGACAAATAACCTAATATTCACTATTAGTGACATGAATAGTTCTAATATATTACCAACAGTCAATTTTATTGACTTAATCTCAGGTTTTTAAAACTTCCTCTCATCATTTAACAGAAGACAGCTTTGACTCATGATTGTTTTCAGTCAAATGAAATGAGTTCAGTTTGATCAGTTTAGTTGTTTTGAACTTTATTTACTGTAGCATGTTTAATGTAATGATGAGCTGAATCCAAACGCAACATAAATGGTTATTAAATCCAAGAAACACACAAGTAATCCACCAGAAACAAGGAGAGAACACATCAATAGAGGGTATGCATTGACATCACTTTCCCATGTGAACACGCCCCCTTGAGTGGCAAAACACTCAGCAAAATGGCTGCTTACAATAAGAGAAACTAAGAAAGTGGAACTAAAACACACAGCTCTAACTGTTTGTACAGTCAATCACACAACAACTTTTTCTAAAGTTTTTACTTTTTTTAAATCAAATACAGATAGTGGCAAACACTGCTGCATTCAGTCTTTCTGACACTCAGTGGACGCGACTTGTTTGACTTTTGTGTGCAGTGACGTCAAGTGCACACCCTTTATACATCAGAAGAAACACAGGGGACCTACACAAGGACCAAAGACTACAATACAAAATACACGACAACTCAAGACACACATGAGAGTAGACCCTGTCCAGTGGGTGACAGGCGAGAGGAGCAGGACACAACAGAGAACCACAGTGCTGGAGACCACCAGGAAGGGCTCCTTTCTCCCCCTCCTCCTGATGGAGAGTCTTGTGAGTGTCCTCATGGGGAAAGCAGCATTGTGTCGCCCTCCCCATAAAATCCACAGTGAGAAGAGACGAGACAACCAGAGGCCATTATCAATAAACTAACACACAAAAGAAGCCCTTCAGTATCACGTCAGACCACCCTCACAAAAATCAAGTGAGTCATCCTGAAAGGAGCCGCTCTCCCGCTGAACATCGGTTATCTTTGATGCCGGATCCACTTGCTGTTACTGATGTGAATGTGATGACATGAAAAATGTCTGTGGTTCATCAAAAAGATGACTTGAACTTAACTCTTTCTTTTGATTGTGAATCAAGTGTGTGTGTGTGTGTGTGTGTGTGTATGTGCCAAAGTGAATAGATCCGACTGAACAATGATTTCCAATGAGACTTCTTTAAATAAATGACACCGTCATTTCACTTTGTTCAGTCTGTTTGTTTGTCTGTCATGCTGTTTTGTTTGTAGTTTAGTTTGTGCACCTATGGCCCTTGTTGTGTTTGTCGTCCAGTGTTGTTTATGCGCTCTGTGACCCTTGACTGTTGTTTTGGATTGATCAGAAGTGTCGAGTTCAGGTTAACGACTATAACAGCCTTTCTGAATGTGGACTTCATCACCTTGCGCTGATTGACTCAATGATGATCTTCAGTAAAATAAGCAACTGGTTCCTGTCACTTCAGCCAAACGTTAGAACGTTGACAAGAAATCAAGTTTGAGATCAGAGATCAGCAACTTCTGGAAACATTTAAATATACTGTACATGATGTAAATAAAGAATGTTCTGGAGTAATATTTGCATCTTGGTGGACACATAAAGACCACAAGCATTAAACTCACAATGAAGAAAAACAGATGGTATTTTAAAGGCAGCGGCTATTTACACAATAGTGAAAAGAGCAGCATTTCTTTGTGATATGCTATTTACACTAACCGACAATAGCTGTATTTTCTTTGGATTAAATAGAAATAGTAGTTAGATGCTATTTACTTATAAATAGTGGCAGATAACATTACTATTTGCACCTCAGTATTGTTGTGCATTAAAGGGTTAGGTTAGTGTAAATCATTATATGTATAAAAATGATTCAAATGATGGCAACTTATTGAGATATTACAGCTCTACACACCTAACCTTACCCTGAACTTTATGAATAAAAATGAATCAATTTTATTGAAAGCAAATGCCTTTATGATCTGTAAGGTAATAGAAAAAGGCGGGAGGTGGATTAGAAGCCCGGTGTCCAGTGCTACAGCTACACAGACATCACTCCTTCACCACTGGAGTCGCTGCTTCATTCTGACACTTTCTCTGTTCCAATCACATATTGGTGGGCGGAGCTACTGCTGCAGATAGTCTCTGCCAAACAAGGCGGGCTCAGTGTAAATAGACACACGTATTTTAAGAGCATGTAGTTCTGCTTGTTCTAAGCTGTATGTACACAATAAACACACATCTGAATGACAGTGATGACACAACAAACATTGGTTTCTCCTCCCAGCGATCCGATGAAATGATTCTTGTTGCTCACACTATCATAGATCATGAATCACAGAGCTGTGCTGATGTACGCTGAAATCGGCTGTTTCGTGCTCTGTGTTAGCGGATGGATCTTGGTTTGTTCCACAATGCCGACCGAGTACTGGACTTATTCTGAAGTGCAGAGTTTGGTTCTCACGTCTTCACATTATTACTCTAATCTGTGGAAAGACTGCATCTCTGATTCCACCGGTGTGACTGACTGTAAAGGCTTTCCTTCTTTGCTGGCTTTGCAGAGTAAGTGAGAACATGACAAACATGTGCGTGACAACACAACACAACACAACACAACACAACACAACACAACACAACACAACACAACACACACAACACAACACAACACACATACTAATGAAAGGTAGGCAACACCTCGAATAGACTTCTGCGACGAGTCTGCAAAATACAACAATAGAAAAGTAAATATTGCAAATTTAAAATGGTAAAAACATGCATAAAAAATGCATAAAATGTTCAACGTTCACATATAACTCAAATTTGTTTGGCAGCGATGGTCAAATGTCATTTTATTAGGGATGCACCGAAACGAAAATTCTTGGCCGAAGCCGAACATGATGTGAAACACTTGGCCGAAGGCCGAATAATACCGAACACCGAACATGGTTTTTTACATTTCTTCTAATTATTAAGCCATTTTTTCACTATTGCACAAACTGAATAGTCAAAATGTGCTTTTTATAATTTGTCTTGTTTTTCAATAAAATACAATACAACTTAAAATAAATTGAGCAAAACAAAGTAAATTCAAACAAAAAATTGAGCCCTCTCCCTTCATGAATAGCCTATATCAGTGTTCGAATTGTGTCAAGGCTCTTGGGGGTCCCCTAACCCTTCAAAAAAAAAAAAAACAGACGGAGCTGCCAGTACAAGCATCAATCACATGATAGTTTGGATCATTTTTGTAATTTGACCACATTACACACATAAATGTCTTAACATGTTGATAATCCATTAAAAGAGATCCACATGAGGGAGAGATTAAAAGACATATTTTTTGCAGTGACGATGCTATCGATCTTGCTGTATTTTTTTATTTTGCATTGTAGCCTAGATTTTTTTAAAGATTTGTTGTTGACTTAAATTATACAGCTATTGTTAGAGAGGACAGGAAGCGAAGTGGGAGAGCGAAGTGGGAGGGTTCTGGAAAAGACCACGACACGGGAATCGAACCCTAGTCGACCGATGCGCAACCGCGCCACACGTCGGAGCCCTGCCCATAGGCTATTGGCTCCGACAGCCTAGATGTATTTAATAAGATTTTGCCTAGGTTAGATGTCTTTCTTGCTGAGATTTCACTCATTGTAAAATCTCTTAAACTTGTTTATAGCAATAAGAATAGCAAGTTTTTCAAAATGTATGATAACATTTTCTTACTAATTGAGATTTTCCTGTCCTCTTATTGTCCTTATTTTTTTCTTGTCCTTTGATTCTTGTTCTTTATATTATTGTAATGCGGCGCTGTTCCCTTTTTTGGAATATTAATAAAAATCATTGGAGCCAGTGAGGGAAAAGGACGCGTCACCTCATGGAGAAGCGTATGAACGTTTTAAACGTGATTCATCTCCTGATAATGTAGATTAAGTATATGAAAATAATCCATATGAACATGCAGGATAAGAAAAACGAATGTCATTCCTTTGGGCAAAAGCAGAAGCCTTCTGGTCAAAGTCGGAGCTCATGTTTGCAGAAGGGAGCGCAAGATAATCTCTGGGGAATGCGAAAGTTTTCTGAGGGAAAGAAAAATATTCTTGGGGAAACGCACTTTTGCAAAGGAACGCACTGTTGGGGAGAGCAAAATATTTTCACTCCCTTTCCTATTTTTCCACCACCTGTATGTCCCTGTAGTGGCTCAGTGTCACATCTGTTTTGACAACGTGAGATAACATTGGACATAAAGAAAGACTTTGCGCATCAAAATGATACTAGGCTAACTGTAAAGTTTTAAGAGAAACGCTTTCAATATGAGAGGATCCGCACGCAGCCGGAGTCTTGCTGCGACATCTCTGTACATGTCTTCATTGAACACTGTGTGGCGCACTTGAGCATGCATGGATTTTTCAGATTAAAATGACATTTGGTTTTATGAAATTTGTACAAATAATGGACAAAAGTGTTTTGTTTTAGCATGATAATTTGACAAAAATATAATTTGTGTTCTTAGTTGTCTAGTTTTAATGAAAAACCAGGGACCCCTGAAGTTCACTATTTTAGACCTTATGAGAGGTTATGAGGGGTCCGGGACCGCCCCAGCCCCCCCTCAATTCGAACCCTGGCCTATATTAATTAGGCCTATAACTGACTGCTAAAAGAATGTAATGTAAGTTACTCTGTACCCCTACAACAAAACAGTTCATTAAAAAATGTCATTCCACGTTAGGCCTATAAAATAAAAATACGAATAAACTAAAACTGTTGGATTATTATAGGCTACATTGCAAAATGATTTGTGAGAAAAAAACATCCAATGCAAGCAATTCTGACTGATGCTGACTGACAACCATTTCAGTTCTCGTCTCTCCTACAAACTCCGCCCACAAAAGCTGACTGTCACTGTTCTCTCAGAAGGTGCACAGAACATACTTTAACAAGTTGTTTAGTACAGGGAACTGTGTGCACGCGACCACTGTATGATGTCAAAGGATGTCGCGAGCGGCGGGGCTACTGTCAGACAGCCCGCTTCCATCTGAAGTAAAGTTACTGACCGGTAAAGACGCTTTCATTCGGAAATTTACTTCCGTGCGGCAAGTCCCGTGCTGTGTCTTTCTCTGACACTTAAAATGCTCCGCACACACACACGCGCGCACACACACACGCGCACGCACGCACACACACACGCACGCACGCACGCACACGCGCACACACGCAC